>NW_028126985.1:0-22031 GCF_965231255.1 Vanellus vanellus | reverse complement strand
CAGGGGCACCTGGTCAAACCTGACCTTTCTTTTTACTAAAAAATACTCCTATTTTACTTCTTTGCATTAGAAGCAAGTGTAAGAAAAAAAGAAAGGCACTAACTGTCCTACCACTGCCACATTGAACTTCCCTTGGAGAAAAACAATTGCATCATACATGATTCAAAGACACCTGTTTATTGTTTCCTTTCCCCATCCCATTATTCTGTTGAAATTAAAGTATTTAAAAATGTTTTTTCCAAGAAGGATATTTTTTCCTCTCACTTCCAATAATTTTCAATTGTTTTTCCCCAAATTATGAGTTTAAAGATGTCATGACAAGATATATCCTCACTTCACACTGATTCATTATTGAATGGTACAATTCAGTTGCTTTCTTTAAAACTTCAAAACAGACTTAACCCACAATGACAGAATGGTTAATTTAGAAATGTAGGTTCTGCCGTAGCCTCTCTATATGACATTGACCAAATCAGGCAATTAGTCTGTGTTTCATTTTCTTTCTAGTTAAGAGGTAATAGCTCTTGTCTTCGATCTTTTATATATCTTCTCCAATTCAACTGAAAAATCTTTGAAGAAGTTAAGAAGTGTATCTCTTACTATTTACATAATTTAGAACTTATTTATTTATTTATTTAATGTAAGTGTAGTGCTATTGGAATCCTGCTTCAGTAGATTTGGTCTTTCT
Source organism: Vanellus vanellus (assembly GCF_965231255.1). Lineage (NCBI taxonomy): Eukaryota > Metazoa > Chordata > Aves > Charadriiformes > Charadriidae > Vanellus > Vanellus vanellus. The sequence continues at coordinate 21,343 of NW_028126985.1, read as the reverse complement.
CCTTCATTTTCCTCCTTGCTCAGCATTTTATATCACTTTAACCTAAACTTCCTCAACCCCAGTGGGAGAATATAGGTTTTCTACATATAAGGGAAAAAGAATCACTGGGACAGGTTTCCAAAAGGACTCATAGAATCTCCACATAGAAACCCAAACGGATAAAGACCCGACCAGTTTAATATAACTTTGAAGTTGGTCCTGCTTTGAGTGGGAGTTTGGAACTGATGACCTTCAGTGGTCATTTCCAATCTAAATTATTTTATGATTTTACTGTACCTGAGTTCTTTTGCCAATACGCTCAGTTGTTCCACCAGTACATTCCCATAAGATCATTAATTTAGAGAAGGTTGGCCTGGGAAGCTGCTTACCAGTTATGGCAGTGACTGTTGCTCTTTTTAACACAACTCATGCTTCTCCAAACAGTGCTTACCTTCCTCTTCATTCAGTGTTTGTCAGGTGAGGGAGGAAATGTTGGTGGCCAAACTGACAGAGAAAAAGGTTACTGTGATATTAATGTTCTTTCTATGCATAAGGAGAAAGTACGTTCGGTCTAATACAACTGTAAATTCCATGAAAAGAAGACAAAATTTTGAAAAGGAACAAAAATAAAATATTGCTGAGAGAATGCAGGGAATGCGTGACTGTTTTCAATAAAGGGCTGAGGCTAAATCCTGGGGCTAAATGAGTTATTCTCTAAATATTTTGAGAAGTTTTGCAGAACATTTTGCATTAACTTATCACTGAGTTTTGAACAATTAAGTGGCTCAACTGGTTCTTCAAATCTAGGACAACTATTAAGAATAAAGAATAAAAAGAAAAAGATACCGTAGGTTCAAATGACATTTACTATACTTGGGGAGAAGAAAGTTTATAAAGAAATAAGTTAAGAGGAATAAGGCATGAAAAAAGAAAGAAACATGCAAGACAGAAAAAAGTTCAGGTTTTCTCCATTCTCACATATCCCTGTTCATATTCTAACCGTTGCGAATGGTGAGTGCTGGGAATGGAGAATTGCGTTTGGAATGAAAGAAGCATCTAAGTCCTTCAAACGAAACAAGAAGTTTTTTCAGGCACGAAAAAAAGTATTTTTGCTTTACCCTTTCTCTTTCTCATACTAGGAGACTAAAAGACTGCAAAACTGAAAGAGTAGTATCTCAGGTATCTTCCAGTTTAAAGAAAAGTAGGAAGGACCAGAAGACAGTTTACATCCCAAGATATGCTGGATATTTTTTTTCAGGTTTTGCTAGTCAAGAAAAAAAAAGTAAGTTTATGTGTTGAGGCACTCTCATTTATGAAATGCTGTGTTACACATAACGTTTTATATTCCATTTTCTTTACAAAGAAAGAGATTGCATCTGGTTTGGGATTTTTTTCTCAGTTTGTAAAGCTGTTTTTGTTTTACAGTTATTTCACCTATAGTCTATTAATGATGCACATTCTTTGGAAGACCTGCATGACAACAGCCTGGAGGAAGAGCATAAATATCATGATGAGGTTTTTAATTCACTTGACTCTCTGCCACAGAAGAATGTAGTAAGAAAATTAAACTTTTTATTTACGATGTACCCCAATTACCTTTATTTCTGTGTGACATAGTTATCTAGAATCTCTTAATAATACCCTAAAGGCGGTATCGAACATACAGCTCTCGTCTGCCTTTGTAAGCACCAGACGCAGTAAAATCTATACAGTCCCTCTTTTCCATCTCTGAGAGCAGATAACAGTCCAGCCAGCTACTGCCATGTGGCCCAGAGTTAATAATGGCTATTAGAATATTCAGAAGTAATATTCAGTCAGAAACAAGAAGACTGTCTGAGATTGCCACCTTTTATTTTTATTTTTTTGGGGAGGGGGGGAGAGGGGGAAGATAAATGTTCTTTGAAAGTGATGGAGGTTCATTTATATTACATGTACATTGTCACGGTTTAATGTAGCTGATTCTAAATGAAATCATTTGCATGAGGTGAAATCTGAACTTTTCTCTGCATCCACAAACGATGAAACCTTTTTCATTTTTGGCAGGCTGGAAGCAGCTCAGTTCAGTGTATCCATTTTCGTCTAAACCAGGCAGTTTTTAATAATTTTTAGTATTTGTGGATATAGCCCCCAAACATGCTAAGGAGATGCTAGATGGGAGAAACATCGGGGCCTGTTATTTTAGAAAGTTTAATTATACTATCTAAGGAAGTGCATAAACCCAGTGTTACTGAGTGCTGTACAACCTTTTTGCCTAAGTAATAAAACTCTAAGCTCCACGAGCTTATTCACAGCCCTGGTGAGAATAAATTGCCTTAGAAATTTGCGTTCTGCCTTTTCAGTTTCTCATTCTTTTTTTTCTGGAATGTGCAACAACTACATATATTGTGAAAGACACATTTTTGCTTCTTCAAGGATTTAAACATCTTTAAAAGAATAGGGACAACAGTCCGGCACATATAAGTCTTCTCTTCTACTCTACATCACATATGGAATAGGGAGAATCAGTGCAAATTACCTACTTTGTTGTAACTGGGACGTTAGACAACTTACTTCAGGAGGAGGTACAACGTGTTTTTTTATTAGTCCTTTCTGAGATATGATATTGATGCATAGAAAGGGAAAGAAAGACTATGACCAGGTCATAGCTGATCAACAGCCTCAAAATATAAACATGGAACTTCAGTGGGAAGTGCACATTGAGATACCTATATTAAGACTTGATAATTTGATTTTAACTCTCTGTCCTAAAAGTTCATAATCTCCCAACCCATCTCCACACCTTTGTTTCCATGTGTTGCTTCAGCAACATCAGTTATAAAAAGTAATAAAGGGTGTTCTAGCTGAGCTACAGAAATCTTCGCTTCCAATTAAGAAAAGCATATAGAGGTCAGAATCAGAGTTTGCAAACCATTATATATGCAGTCAGATATATTGTGTCAAATACAACCTGGATCAACGCCTGGTACGGGGACAAAGATACAAGAACCGCAGTGGAATAGTTCAATTTCAAGGAGTTACAAAAATAGAATTTGGCAAAGAGGATCATAACAGCACTGCTAGTTCATAGGAAACCTGGTAAGAACAGCAAATGATTTTGCAGTGGAAGATGAAGGAAATAGTAGTGATGAACAAAAAGAATGCTATTTTTAAGATCAAGATAGTTGTGCAAACCAGTGTAATGACAAAAATAGTGATGGTAGCCACATATGAAAATCTAAAGGCAGGAGTACACAAAATTCAGATATTAAAGGAGAAGAAGAAAAAGGTTATTCCCACTGTAAAAGTTATGTGAACTAAATTTGGGAGGAGGGGGAGAAGATTAATTAGGAAATAGAAAATTTATTAATGTACTACTGAAAAAAAACTATTCCCACTTCTATTGGAATACTGATATGAAGACCTTGGTTTCCTCAAGCAGATATACTCACTTTGGGTCCTCTGATCCTTTAGCAGTTAAAAGAAAAGGTGAATTATCAAAAGAAAGGCAGTGTTAAATAGAAAAGCAAGGTACCCCATTTCAAGTCAGAAAACCTCCATTTTGCTCTTCAGTTGAGAGAAGAGAATCTGGATGGATTCACTGTTTGCTGATGATGGAACATATAATAAATGACTAGAATAGACACAGTCATTGACTGTGGGAGCAGAAAGCAAGGGATTTTATTTTACATCTACAACGAGAAGAACCAACATTTGTGAAGAGCATGATGTTGTCCACTACCAAAAAGAATGAGATTTAGCAAGATATTGGCAGATGTATATTTTCCTACAACTGGCAGGTGCTACTAGGGGAGAAAAACAGAGCATTCACCCAGTCCTCAAAACTTTTGTAGTTTTCACAAGATCCAGTGATTATTAAGTATTATACATTTGATTTGGGGATGGGGGAGGAGGGAAACTATTTCCTTTTGGTTTGATTTAATCTGCTAACATAATTTTTCTGTGACTACACTCATTTTTTTATTATTGTGAAATTAAGAACAAACTTTTCTCTTCAACTCCACAGCGCGTGAGCTTTTATAGACCTATATCATGTTTTTTTCAATTTTCTGTTAACCTTTTTGTACAGGCCACTTCCAAACACTGAGCCCTCAGGTCTTCTGAGATCCTATTGTTAATCTTCTTCCATTGTAAAACATTATTATTTAATGCTACACTTTATTTCCTTTCAGCCAATAATTAATTAACAAGGATCTTTCATATTATCTCCTGGTACCCTTCTTTATTAAGGACCTCTGAGGAATGACCTCATATCCAAGAAAGCTTTTTCAAAATCTGAGTATATTACACACAGTGTGAGTAGAGATTAATTACATATTGATAATGGGGGTTGGACTAGATGACCTTTAAAGCTCCCTTCCAACCCAAACTGTTCTATGAGAGTAGATTGGTTCTTCGTGTTAGCATTCTGTACTAGTGTTTGTTCCATTTGTTGTTGTTTGGCTGGAAATAGTATCTTTAAGACTTCCTAAGAATACTAGGACTCTTGCTGATTGTTTAGGAATTGTGTTACACCTAATAACCACTGATCATTAACTACATGTCAGACATTATACAAAGAAAGCTTTGGTCAAACTAGTATTGAGAGACACCTAAGCAGCATCTCAATGGCTCTCTAACTGTTTGACTGATTGGTTGAATTTTTTTAATTTTAGACTTCAGGAACAAAGTGTTGTATACATTCTTGTTGTCATCTGTAATGTCTACATGATATATTGTGACCGCAACTGATTGCCAAACAAGCTGCACTGAAAGAAGTTATGGTCAAAAGCTCTCTGACAAAGTACATACATCAAGAGAAATCTATATTTTTATGACATCAATACAGAGGGAGTGGCTGGTGGTGATAGTGTTTTGTCAAGGATGTGAAAACCACAAAAATATTTATCCAGCTTTCATAGAAATTTTCACAGGAAAATAAAATCTGAAAACTTTTTTTAATTCAAAATTGAGTTTTCAATCAGATTTTTTTCAAACTATGTAAAGTTTTCTTTTTAACTCAAAGCATATTCGTGAGTTGATGTTTCACTTCCCCTACCTGGCTCCCAAGTAATTCTAAAATGCCACTGTGCAAAATTTATGGGAGAAAAGGTTTATATAATAATAGTGGGTTTCTATATGCATAGATCTAGGCCCCTTCTCCACTGCTGTCTGGTGATCAAGGAGATCTTTGCGAAATACTAGAAGAACACTATCTTGATTCTTAGAGCTGAAACTTCAGAATTTAAATTACATGATCCAGCTTCCTGTGTAACTTTAATTATTCACTCACAAGCACCAAATTAAATAAGGCTTCCACAAAAAGCACTTAATTGTGGAATGTAAAAAGGTGAAGGAAGAAAGCAAGGGGAAATGCAATAACTGACAGCAATACTCAACTACAGACAAATTATCACTCAGCAGGATATATAAATGAGTCTAAGCCCATATCTTCATCGAGGGTTGTTGATGGGATACTTAACTACTAATCTGCACCCAGCCACATTACAATTGAATTTAATTAGCCTGAAAGAATCTTGAATTTTCCAGGCTCTGGCACTGATCTTAGAATAGGCTGCTGGGTAGGGAATGCTCTCCTACGTAAAAGATGATCCGGAAGAACCAAGCACTAGTGGGGTTTTGCAGATGTCTGTTCCATCCTCCCACCTTGTGGTGACTTCTGATCTTCAGAGAAGCAGCAGAATCTTTTCTACAAAACACCCAGGAATTCTTCCTTAAATTAAACTATTAATTTAGTGAACACTGAATACGAATAAATCTGGCTTGATGTGTGACTCGCTCCCTTCTGTTCAGGTTCCCTTGTCCCATGCCCAATGACAACAGTGTGTTTGCACTTTTCTGGACCTCCGTTTCCCTGAAGGTCCCACAGAATAGTTGCTCTGCTCTGACTTAGGCGAACATAGGAAATTATTGAGGTCAAAACAATAACCAATGCCTCTAATACATCTGCTCATAATAACATAACACACAGAAAAAAGTAATTATTTGTCTTAGCAATGCAAGTGTACAGCGCAGTAGTCTTAACGAGGCACCTTTAAGTATCAAAATGAAGTTAGAAAAAAATATACTTTCCTTCGTGTCATTTCTTCTTCTACAATTTCCCCATTTTCAGGACAGAATGTACTGTTTACACAACCAAAGCTCCTTGGAGCATTTCCTTTTGAAAAGGTTAGAGTCAATGTGACATGTTTTGGTGGCTGCCAAAGGAGCTTTTTTACTACAACACCTCACTACGAGAAGAAAGTATAAATTATCAAAGTACCTGGAGACTGTAGTCTGAAAAAAAGAAAGCGGGGGTGGGGGAGCAACACGGGAATAAGGGAAAGCTTCAGTAATATAAAGCCACGAACAGTCGTGTTTTCATTTGAAAGTACATGAACAAGAGTGTTTATTTTAGCCACTTAAAACAACAATAACGAAGTCAGGAAAGATCATTATACTGGAATTAAGGAAACTATGCATTTATAAAAACAGTCTCCAATAACAAAGTCTCTTCTGGAGAAATGTTACCTTCTCTGCTGAATGGTAGGTGATCATTTTGTGCTGAGCTAATTACTAGTAGCTTGAAATGGACAGAGTTAATAAAGTGCAGCCCTATAAAGTTTTCATTGTTGGTGGTAGTGTTACTCTGTCCCTAAATATGTGGAGGTTGTCTTTCCTTCCCCTGCTGTTTCTTTCCAGTGATTTTTTTTAGAAATCAGTACATTTTGGCTACTGTCAATTTTGCATAGGAAGAAAAAACAAGCAAACCATGAAAGCAACTGCCAATGTAGAACTGGAGCAAATCCCATGAATGAATTATAGTCTTACAAAACTAAATCCTGTTTACTTACCAAAAAAACCCTCAACAAAATAATGACAACATCGGCAAATAGTGGATAAAGTTTTGCAGTAACAGTTTTGCAAAAATCACCAAAATTGATAAAGGAAGTTCCATAGAAGTGAATGTAATCAACAAGCAAACACTTGCCCTACTGAAATCTGTGCAGAGCCAAATGGTTTACGAAACTACATAAGGTGTTGTTTTTGAAATTCTTTCCCCACTGTTAGCAAGAAATCTGCATGCGTTAGGGGAAGGACTATTTCTGTAGGAAATTTGTTCCTTCATGTAATCATGAACTTGTACTAGACTTTCCGTCACAAGTATTTTAGCTTAAGCACTTTGGTCATCAGTCAGTAATATGACACATAAAATATACTTATATCCCTTTGAAAATAAGAAGCATGTAAGTTTATGCTTTTCTGAATAAAGGTTTAGTCATGCTTTGAGTTAAAGGCATGTGTTATTAGTTGGCTGAAACATACCTGAATTGTAAAGTTAAGGATTTAGATGTGGCCTTATATTTTCATAGGGAATCAGTACATACCAATCCAGATGCCATTGGTTGCTATTTTTATTTTTATGTAATGTATGCTTGCTGGAGACATCTTTATCTCAGTGTAATTTCTGATATAATTGCCTTATAGATATTCAGTACTATTGAAAACATGTTTGTTCTGGTTTGGTGCCTAAATAGGAATTAAGGCTGTTATCCAGAGGCACATATGTGTGAAAACAGCAGCCTATGTCATTTCCACACTGTAAATGGACTTGTTTTCTCTGGGATTGTAATAAATTCTGTAGTTCACGTTTGAAAATGGTTTTTCCAACTTTTCCAGCTATTTTAAATCTCTCACTTGAAAACATTTTTTAAACTGCTAATAATAAAAACACTCAGAAAAAGGCCTCTAGATTTTTTAAGGATTCTACCCACAAAGCCTGGTAAATAAAAGCTTGCATATTGTTTTCTTGGAGATAATTAGGTAAGAGGTAGAAGGTATTTAAAAACACACACAGTGTAGTTATACATCTGAATTTATGGGGTGCTTCCTGGGACTGCAACCCTTGCTGCAGTGGAGTTCTGTCCTTGCTTGAATATTCAAGGAAGGTGATGTATAACTACGTTATAAGAAACTTCCCACCCCACCCCCCCCCCGACAAAAAAAAAAACAAACCATAGGTGAACATGAAAAGAAAAAGGCCTTCCTTTTAAATACTCTTTCTAATTATATTACATTATTATTATGTTATGCTATATATTATAGAGTGTATATAGTATATAAATTGGGAGAGGGGCGCTGGTCGGCAGCAGGCTCGCTATGAGCCAGCAGTGTTCCCTGGCAGCCAAGAGGGCAAACCACATCCTGGGGTGCATCAAACACAGCATCACCAGCTGGTCAAAAGAGGGGATTATCCTGCTGTATCCAGCGTTGGTGCGGCCTCACCTCGAGTATTCTGTGCAGTTCTGGGCCCCACAATTTAAGAAGGATGGGCATCCAGAGGAGGGCAACAAAGCTGGTAAAAAGGCTGGGAGGAATGTCCCATGAGAAGCAGCTAAGGACTTTGGGTTTGTCTAGTCTGGAGAAAAGGAGGCTGAGGGGTGACTTCATTGCTGTCTACAACTTCCTGAGGAGGGGAATGGGAGAAGGAGGTGCTCAGCTCTTCTCTGTGGTATCCTGTGACAGGAAATATGATGGTTGATGTCCCAAGCCTTTTTTCTTTCTTTTTCTTTTTCTTTTTCTTTTTCTTTTTCTTTTTCTTTTTCTTTTTCTTTTTCTTTTTCTTTTTCTTTTTCTTTTTCTTTTTCTTTTTCTTTTTCTTTTTCTTTTTCTTTTTCTTTTTCTTTTTCTTTTTCTTTTTCTTTTTTTTCCTTTCTTTTCTTTTCTTTTCTTTTCTTTTCTTTTCTTTTCTTTTCTTTTCTTTTCTTTTCTTTTCTTTTCTTTTCTTTTCTTTTCTTTTCTTTTCTTTTCTTTTCCTTTCTTTTCTTTTCTTTTCTTTTCTTTTCTTTTCTTTTCTTTTCTTTTCTTTTCTTTTCTTTTCTTTTCTTTTCTTTTCTTTTCTTTTCTTTTCTTTTCTTTTCTTTTCTTTTCTTTTCTTTTCTTTTCTTTTCTTTTCTTTTCTTTTCCTTTCTTAAATCCAAACCCACCGGTAACAAAATACAACTTTTCTATCCACTTCATTCAGTTTAGGAGCCCTTCCTTGCAGTTCTGTTCCTTCAGCCAGAAAATGTGGTCTTATCTTTAACCTCAGAAGTTGGTACATGTCTTGAGCAGGGACAAAGGGCTTTGTGTGGCTGCCAGATTTTATTTGTATCACATAGTACTACAGAGATGGTGTTTAAAAATGTCATTATTCTTAATGAAGCCTGGTAGTGGCAAGCTCGAGTAAACACAGTCCTAGTGTGCTCCGCTGCTTGGAGGCAGCACTCTCTCAATGTTTGTTGACATGTTTGTCCAGTGTCAGAACTTGCCAACACTGGATTTCTTTTTAAGAATGATGAGGGTTTTAGAGATCCGTCTGGCAGAGGATTGCAAATTCATTGCCAGTACGAGAAGAGGAATAAAAAAGAGGAGGGAAGTGACTCCAGGAGGGAAAGTTTTGAATTCTAATGTTTGGTTTCTAAGTTGTGGTAGAAAGCTCGCTCCTAAAAACAGAAGCACAAAAGGAGAACTAAGCTTCTTTAACAAACATTTCACTTTTATTACTTCCTTCTCATCAATTCATTCCTAACTTCTCTGAAAAAGATGGCAGAAATCCACAAGTTTACAACAAATTCTGCCTTTATTTGCAAGGGACAGAGAATTCTCAAGAGTTGCTCAGACCTCACTGCCGCTTAGTGCACAGAAATACTATGGGTTATCCGAGGCTTTGAACTATGAATATTTTGCCTTTTTTCTCAGTCACAAGAGAAGAATGAATATTAAAATGGACTCCCAAATGGACAGTTGGGGGACTTTTGGTAAGAGAATAACACCCGATGGTGCATTTTTATTCCAAACATACTTATTTTAATCGTCTGGATATATTTTTTTATGTGTTCAGATTACTAAACTATAATAGCTCATTCTACCATGAAGAATACTCTTGAATAATAAATTCTGCCACAAGTGGTTGAAAGTTGCTCAATCAATCAACAAAAATGCAGATTCTGCCTTTATAGTTTACTTTACCCTTTGAATATGCAAATCAAAGCACATTCTCCCTGACTGTTTACAAGTATAAGCAAGCAATTGAGGGAGCAGAAAGAATAGTATATATAGTTCAAGGGGAACATATTAAAAGTTAATTGATCAATAAACAAATTAATTATATTCCATAGTGACTATCTATTCTGCTTACTCTTCCAGACACAAGAGTTGTAATATCGGACCCATTCCAGCTTCTTCATCTCCAGCCTCGCCTCCAGACATCTATTCCTTTTGAGATAAATTTGATTTCTCCATCCTCCTATCTCTTCTAAATACTCTGTCCAAAACTATAGCACTATATCTCTTCTCCATGCCCACTGATCACTGCTGATCAGTAAACCTCTCCTCTTGCTGCCCTTGTATAACTATGTCTCTTAAGATCTGCAACAGTCACAGCTGTCCCTCTGACTTCTTTATTAAAATAATGGATAAGCTTTAGATTTTCTCCAAACATCACTGTTACTTCTTTCTTTTCCAAAGACAATTTTAATTGTTGTGATTTTGTCTTTGCTTGCAGTCACCTCACCTGCAGTGTTGCCTAACACAAACATAGTACAATTACATAATATTTACACATAACGGTTTACAAACAACTCTAAGACCAAGAATTTTTTTTATTTCAATACAATTTTTGAATACTTCCTAATTAATGAATTAGGACTTCCAAGAAAGTTTGTGGATAATTTCAGCTCTGTCTCTAATTTGTCTGATAGCTGCCTAGCATGTTCTGATATATCGTCCAGCTTTTCAATCAGCCAGATCTGCATAACAATTGTACTAAGACAATTGTTCTTCTAAAAAAGAATAAAAAATGAACTTTTTTTAAAAAAAAAGTAATTATTATTATTATTATCTGCGTGACTGAGACAAAGTTGTGACAGATAAATGGCCCCAACCCACAGTTCATGAATGTGTTCTAAAGGGGGCTTTGACCATGGTTAAAACTGGGGCTCCCATAGTTACAACTGAGATCAATGGATGAAGTAAGTGTTTTCTGCAGTTTTTTAGTTGCTCAGCATTGTTGACCACAGGCTACCAGATGCCTGGTCCACTGTCTTGAGATTCTATGCTCTAAGATAAGATGCAGGGGAAACAATATATTTGCAGATATAAACAGGAAAGTGTTTTCATTGGAAACATCTATGGTTTAGTTTACATTACCTTCTTTTTGTAAGCAACTGCCTGTTCCTCGTAGCCATCATTGTCCATGTGCATCAGGTGCTGCATCAGCAATTGTTAGCCACTCTCTGACTAAAGAGCCACTTGCTTGCACTACAATCCCACCTTTCCTACTTGCTGGAAAATTATAAAAAGTAATGAACAAGTCATTCTTTCTGTTTTACAGCATAAGAGAGAGATGTTTCAAGACACTTACAGAGTAATTTTCTCCATGGTTAAGGATTACAACAGTCTGCTCAGGGAGAAAACGAAGTTTCACTTGCATACAAAACCTGAAGTACTTTCCCAGGCATTATGCTACCCTGTCAAACTGTTTATCTTTTTTTTTTTTTTTTTTTTTTTAATAATCAGTACGTACATGTAAAGGTAGAGGGGTTTACACCCTCAGCTGCACTACATGGCCACGAGAAAACAGGACACATTCAGTCTCACAGCCAAGCGCATAAAGGTACACTGTTGACAGGAAGTGTCAAGGACTAATGTTTGAATTCATATTCATAGATCTTATATTAGGCTCATTTATATTCATCACAATATGCAGTTTTAGAATTTCAGATTTTTTTTTCTGCATGCTCATGAAAGGAAAATATTTCTCATTTCCTTACTCTCATAGTTATTTAACATCTTAAGGGAAATTAAACCTTTATGCATGGTCAAATCATTTTTAAAAGTGAGAATTTTGCTTAGAATGAATTCAGTGTTGAAAGGAAAGACAGAAGAGAAAACAGAAAACAGAAAACCCCGACAGTTCTATTGACCCTGTAGTTTTCAATCCCTTTCAAACCTAAAAATAATAATCCTCAGTAATGAGAATTTGAAGTTAGAGACAAGGACACATACCTTTAAAGCTACTCATTAACTTTAATGACTTCTGTTTGATTATGTATTTTCATCTGCATTCAGTCTTACATTTAGTCTTAAGCTAAATGTTCTAGTTGATGTCACTTTCTTTATCTCGGGTCAACTAGTCCACACTTTCTCTTTGTTGTTAAATATTTTTTGGAATCTGGTGTAGCTGACCCTTTCTATTATTTTAATATAACATCTACTTCCATTCTCTCTTATTACAACTACTGTTGTGCTTGCTTTTCACAGTATCACAGTATCACAGTATGCTAGGGATTGGAAGGGACCTCAAAAGATCATCTAGTCCAATCCCCCTGTCGGAGCAGGAACACCTAGATGAGGTTGCACAGGAAGGCGTCCAGGCGAGTTTTGAATGTCTCCAGAGAAGGAGACTCCACAACCTCCCTGGGCAGCCTGTTCCAGTGCTCTGTCACCCTCACTGAGAAGAAGTTTCTTCTCAAATTTAAGTGGAACCTCTTGTGTTCCAGCTTGAATCCATTACCCCTTGTCCTATCATTGGTTGCTACTGAGAAGAGCCTGGCTCCATCCTCATGACATTCCCCCTTTATATATTTATAAACGCTAATAAGATCACCCCTCAGTCTCCTCTTCTCCAAACTAAAGAGACCCAGCTCCCTCAGTCTTTCCTCATAAGGGAGATGCTCCACTCCCTTAATCATCTTAGTTGCCCTACCTTTTACTTGTTTGGTAATTCTAGACAATTATTACTATCAAATATCACCTTGTTCTCACCAAAAAGGAGGGGCTGGTGGAGAATGTGAAGCTCAAGGGCAGTCTTGGCTGCCGTGACCATGAAATGGTGGAGTTCAAGATCCTTAGAGCAGCAAGGAGGGAGCACAGCAAGCTCACTACCCTGGACTTCAGAAGAGCAAACATTGGCCTCTTGAGGGATCTACTTGGTAGAGTACCATGGGATAAAGGCCTGGAGGGAAGAGGGGCACAAGAAAGCTACTTAATATTCAAGGATCACCTCCGCCATATTCAGGAGCACTGCATCCCAACAAAGAGGAAGTCAGACAAAAATGCCAGGAGGCCTGCATGGATCAACAAGGATCTCTTGGACAAACTCAAGCTCAAAAAAAAAGCCTACAGAGGGTGGAAGCAAGGACAGGTAGCCTGGGAGGACCATAGAGAAATTGTCTAAGCAGCCAGGGATCAGCTTAGGAAAGCTAAAGCCCTGATAGAATTAAATTTGGCCAGGGACATCAAGGGCAACAAGAAAAACTCCTACAGGTATGTCAGTGGTAACAAGAAGACTAAGGAAAATGTGGGCCCTCTCAGGAAAAAAATGAGAGACCTGTTTACCTCGGATATGAAGAAGGCTGAGGTACTCAGTGACTTTTTTGCCTTGATCTTCACTAGCAAGTGCTTTAACCACACTGCCCAAGTCACAGAAGGCAAAGGCAGGGACTGGGAGAATGAAGAACTGCCCACTGTAGGAGAAGATCAGGTTTGAGACCATCTAAGGAACCTGAAGGTGCACAAATCCATGGGACCTGATGAGATGCATCCACATGTCTTGAGGGAACTGGCAGATGAAGTTGCTAAGCCACTATCCATCATATTTGTGAAGTTGTGGCAGTTGGTTGATGAGAAGCTCAACATGACCCTGCAATGTGAGCTTCCAGCCCAGAAAGGTAACCGTATCCTGGGTGGCATCAAAAGAAGTGTGGCCATCAGGTCAAGGGAGGTGATTCTCCCCATCTACTCTGCTCTGGTAAGACCTCACCTGGAGTACTGCATCCAGATCTGGACTCCCCAATATAAGAACAATGTGGACCTGTTGGAGTGAGTCCAGAGGAGGGCCACAAAGGTAATCAGAGGACTGGAGCACCTCTCCTATGAGGACAGGCTGAGAGAGTTTGGGTTATTCAGCCTGGAGAAGGCTCTGGCGAGACCTTATAATGGTCTTCCAGTACTTAAAGGGGACCTACAGGAAAGATGGGGAGGGACTTTTTATCAGGGATTGTAGCGATAGGATGAGGGTAATGGTTTTAAACAAGAAGAAGGTAGATTTAGATTAGATATTAGGAAGAAATTGTTTACTGTGAGGGTGGTGAAACACTGGAACAGGTTTCCCAGAGAAGTTGTGGATGCCCCATCCCTGGAAGTGTTCAAGGCCAGGCTGCATGGGGCTTTGAGTAACCTGGTCTAGTGGGAGGTGTCCCTGCTCATGGCAGGGGTGTTGGAACTCAATGATCTTTAAGGTCCCTTCCAACCCAAACCATCCTGTGATTCTATGATTCTATGATCATATCCTCATAATTCCTTCCTTATTACTGAGTCAATTTGCACATGTTCAGCTCATTTAAAGTATTCTTGTAAATCATTCCTTCCAGTCCCTCAATATTCTTTGTTGCTTTTCTCTGAGGTCCTTCCGGTTTGTTTACATGATTTGAATGAGATGCCTCAAGTTGAAAGCACTTATCTCAGGGACATTTGAGGCAGTGCATATATTGCTTGGCACTTCATATTGTAAGCCAAGTATTCAACTATATTAGACCCCCATATTTCCTGCAAACCTTTGTGGTAACTTATGACAACAAAAGAAAGGGCAAAAAGCAGTTCACGGGTAAGCAAAAAAGTGATTTTCACTAGTTTTGATGATCATCTCGGGTGGTAGTTGAAACAAAATTGAGCAGTGCTACTTAGGAGACATACACTGTGATGTAATGTGTGTTCAGATGAATTTTGCAGTGAATTGCACTCATCCACCTTGTTTATCTAATGTAGCTGACTGGCTGCAAAAGCTCTCCTCTGTGTCAAACTACATTAGCATGGATGTCAATGTAAAATTAATTGACAAGCCTGGCAACTGGCAGAGCTATCCCTTCAGGGCTTGGAGGTTAAACATCTGTCTGAAGTGATGTTTCCTAAAAAGCTTTACATAACTGCAGCAATATTTCAGGCAAGTACTTAATGTTTCAGCCGATGGAAGTTAGCAACGAAGGAAGGACAAGACAGAGACACTTGGAGGGATGTGTTGGGTTATAGCTTGCTGACAGCCTCACCAATGTACCAAAAGGTTAAAATGCTCAGGACATCTAAGCTTTTAAGCTCTTTCTCCATGTCTGTATATGATTGTATTGGGTACAAGGCGCTAGTGACCCAGACAATTTGTGGCATTTTCTGCTGGATGAGTGTGTATCTTGAAATACTCATTTCTTACACATGGGTAAAAAAGGTTAGGTCAACCTTTTAATCAGAAGTTTTTATCAAAGAATGGTAAGAGAGAGAAACCAAGAGTCTTGATTGTTTTGAAACATTTTTATCGATCTACCATGGGTGTGGCCCAATCATCTTAATCAGAGAGCAGTGATGGTTTTTGCATCTGTACCAATCATCCTAAGATTTCTTTCCTCTCTTTCACTAAAAAGTATGTTAGTGCAACAAGGTATGTGAAGCAGCGCACTTCCTCACCCTTGTTCGAGTCAGAGAAAACATACAGCAAAGTAATGCTTGAATTACAAATAATACACAAAATAACTTCTTTTTATTTCAATACTATTTCAAATGTCAGAAATACTGTAAATTTTTAAGTTGTGCTCACAAGGAGTCAGAATTTTTAAAGCATATATTTGAGTAGTGAAGATGATTCAGGGATTTTTAAGGATAAACAACTTAACCTGAATTTATCAGGTTTTGTTTTTCTTACTCATACTTGCTTACTTGCTTACATTTACTAAGTCTATGATAGCTTCTCCCTAAAGGAAGACTCTAAATGTCCAAAGCCTCATACTGCTCTTTTTGAGTAAGTCTCATTCTACTCTTTCCAAGTCTGGCTGTAGTCTTAAAGGATTGGCATGCCTTCCTCATCTTTTACAATTCATCTATTTCAGCTTGCAGATCATTCAGCTTCCCATCTTCCCTGGAGGAAGGCTTATAATGTGAATTCACGTGGGATAGGAAATCTTCCCATCATTAGAATACATATTTTTATAAGGGAAAACAGATCATGGATTTATGTCCAAGCTCTAAAGTCTTAAGCCTATGGGAATGCACAGTAGGATGTAGTTAGCAAAAAAACAGTCTGGCCATCAAGATTGTTTTATTTATTTATTTATATTATTAAATTCTCAGTGCAAGGATAAGCTCAATTAAAGTCAAGTCAAGTAATTAAAACCACAAAAAAATGTCAGTCACGGATATGGGATTTTGATACAGTGTTTTCTTTTTAAACTATTGTTACCTTGGGGCTTAGCCTTTCTGCTGGTTTCCACGTCTACAAAGATCTTTTAATTTTAAACCCTTGAGCATACTTGCAGTAAGTATGTGAAGAGTTGTTAGTTTGAAGCATGAAGTAGTGACTACACTAAGGAACACAGCAAGAAACATTAGCTTTGTGCGTATGGTGGTTACATTTATATATATAAATTCATCTTATATATTTGGTAATCCTGAAGACATTGCTGCAGTTTTCATTATCAAAGCAACAACGTACCTCTGCTAACAATCTTTATTTTTTTACATTAAATATAAAATAGGGTTGCAGAGGAAAAAAAGACAGAATCTAAAAATTCACTTGTAATACTCAGTGCAATGCCTAATTTCTAGGTGTCTGTACCTGCTGTGAAATTCATAGTTTTAACATACGCCATAGGGGAGGTCTGAGCACCAAGAGCGGGAATTCACAGTAGCCTTCTTACGAGTGGTGCCACCTGATCTGGCTAGCAGATGCCTCTACAAAAAAGCAGAAAGGAATTTACACTGGAATGTTGGTGAGAAGTTGAGATACCCCGCTCCAAGCTCAAAGAAAGAAACTTTACAGCACCTGGAACTTATAGACTTTAATTGCTCTTTCTAATCTATTCCCTTTCTAGCAAAAATCGCAGAAGGATCACCCCTACTTCTTGGGTGGAGACAACTGAGAAAACCACTGAAAGCTGTAAGGCAGATGGTTCAAAGCATCTAATTATTCTTTTTCTGTGATTAACTTCACCTCCTGTAGAGCAAAAATGGTTTTGAATGGCCTTGTTTTTGTTGGAATTGAAGAGGAAAATAGAGTATTTTCATCTTCCCTTTTCAAAACACAGACTTATGGAAATTTTTGGCAACAGCTGTTAAGCTGTCAAGTCACCAGCAAACTGCAGAACTGAGAAAAGAGGCCAATCTGTTAAATGAAGCCTTGCCTTTGGAAACTCAAGAATCTCAGTATCTAAATACTGTTTTTTAAAGAAACTTGTTGCCTCTGCAATGTAAGTCTTGTTTCCTACGATGGCCTTTGATGATGAAACCTAGCCATGGAATGCATCAGACAGCCTAGGAAATAATTTGAACTGTGAAAGCAGATAAATATTTGAATCCTGTCTATTTTGGAAGCATGATTTGATGAGTGATAGCTGAACTTTTCAATGTTCAGAGGCTGGAGTAGATAAATATAAAGATTGAAAGAGTGAAATTCTGGCTGTAGTAGACTAGTTTGAATTTTCCTTAGGCTCTCTAAACAAACAAGTCTCTTGGAGGTAAACTTAAATCTTGTGGATGCAGAATTAAACCCACTGTGTTCATTTGGCTGCTGGTCTTCTATACCTGAGTTGAGTTTAACCCTACCATGTTGCAAAGTTGGTAGGTGTCATACTTCCTTACTCCCTTTTAAGAACAACTACTCCCGTAGATGGGGTACACCACTCTTCTAAAAGAGGGCCTAAGAGAAAATGGAACAAAAAATTAATGGTATTTTTGCTCCTTACTTCTGATTCTTCACTGAGGACAGAAGGAGCAAAATTTACAATAAAGAACAATAAATTCAGTTAGTGTGGTGGGATTTCTTCCATATAAAATTTGGAAAAAAATCTTGCTATTTTAGAATCCATGTCCTCAACTCCCTAGGCCGTTTGCCATGATTTTGCTTGCTTGTTGAATATATTCTCTGCATGTAGGAATAGAAGGGCTTCTTAAGCGGTCATCCCTACAATTGCACATGTAGAACTTCAGAAGAGTCTCCTTTATTAGGCAGGAAAACTAGAAGAAATTTACCGCTACAGAAAAATTAGGGGAATTCCCACCTAGGGCTTCCAGTCCTCCACGTTATCATGGCAGAGGAGTAGTTAATGTGGCAGCAAGGGACATTAGGGAAACCCTGCTAAAACCCTGTCATTTTAGGCGTCAAACTACCCAGATTAGCCCAACATCTTCTGGAAGGCAATAGATCTAGCAAACTCTCTTCTTTTCCCTTTCAAAAGTGTCAGTGTGGGCTGATGATGTAGAATCTGCACATAAAATGAATGTATAAAGCATGTGTAAAAATCTTGTTATGGCTGGTAAGGAAAAAAAAACCCAAACAACAACAATTCACATTCAGTATCAATTCCTGTTTTCATCACCAACTATAACTGCACGTTTTTTACATGATTTTGGCGGGGCTGAGCGTTTTGCAAAGATGTGCTCACACCGTTCAGTAAAGCCTTATAGCTTCTGTCCATTTCTAGTTTATTATATCCTTATTAATGCAGTGTAATTAAAAAGCTTTTATGTGCATGTGAACATGTAGTAGACACGAGAGACAAGTGTTTCTATTACGTGTTGTGGAGATGAAAGTGAAATTCCTGAGAACAGAGAGTAGTGTAGTGGAAAAGTGTCTGTGAGCTTTGGCATTAGAGCATGGCCCTATGTGCAGCAGAAGAATATTTCTTCCAGTAATTGAATGCAAGAACGTTTGTTACGATTTCCTCTGAATAGGCAGGGAAAGGAACGCAGAAAGATAAAGAAGAGAAGAAGAGAAGATCTGAAGCAAAGTTGATTATCTTAAAGCAATACCTCAAGAATTGAGGTCATGTCTGTACGGTCACTCAGTTATTGTGCTAGGCCTGCATTAATGAGCTGACACATGACAGGGGATACTAAATCCCTCTGCTACAGAAAACTTCAGAAAGTGGCACAACTCAAGACTGAAAAAAAGACAGAAGTAGTTTCTGGACTATCTTACCAGTTCTTAATTCTGTGTCAGTACCCTCACACTAAATGAAAAGTAGTCAAAGTATTCCCAAAATGTATCCCTCTCAATTGCACGTGGTGGCAGATTTTGGTTCCCCTCAGTTTTGGCCTGTCTTCTCTTTCTGTTTCCATGAGTGCTTTTCACATGCTTTTGAGGGGCACACAGCCTTGGTTTTATGACCACCTTTACCTCAGTGTAATTGTTTCAATGTGCTCACTATAGCTTTAATGCTTCAAGCCATAAAGTTTAAAGACTTCAGAGAATTCACCTGAATGGAAAGAGTTGGTGATGGTTGAAAATGACATACACTACTGTTAATTTAAATAAATACAAATCAACCTGCAGAAGTGTTGTCCAGATGGTTTGTTTCTTTAGCAGAAATAATGGGGTGGGTCGCAAATCCAGAGTTCATTAAGATTTAAAAAAATCCATTTGCTAAAGAGAAAATGCAAAAGCTGCCAATAAAAGCTTTTGCACAGCCACAAGAATACTGCTTTCAAACAACTTGAATTTTTAATGCATTTGGGAAGAAGGGGGAGGGGAGGAAGAGAATTAATACAGACATTTTCAGAGTGAAATATTTCAACATTTTTAAGGGTCTCCAAAATGCTAGCTGTGAAGCTTCTATACCTATTGCAGAAGCAATGCAGTTATGTCATTGAAATTAAGTGAGTGTTCTTTTCATTGCTGAAGAAAAAGGTGTAAACACAAACTTCAAGGAACATTTTAGCTGGGTAAAATCTTCATCCAATGCCAAAGAATACCTTCTTGAATCTCCTATTTTTTTTTTCATTTTCCTTTCACTTATCATCAATTTTTAATATTCAAGGAGAAATTTTACTGTGTACCTTCTATATTGCCTAACATGGAGACCATCCAGAAACTTATATTTGTCAAATGCATTTTCTTAAAAATCGGCCTGCCTCAGAAGGATGTATTCTTCAACAGTGCATGAAAGATTGGATGGCACAAATCCTGATGTTATATTCAAACTTCAAAAGTTGTATTTATCGTGGTGTTTCTTCATTTTCATCAATATTTATTAGTACAAGGATTTCTCCTTTTTTCCTTGTGCACTCACTTCGCTTAATGGTCCTCTTACTCTGTTGAATGAAGCATTCTTATTGTGGGTTTTTCTTTTTCACTGCAACTATGTCTCATTATAAACTTGTGTTCAATTTGTTTTACATTTACATCACGGTCTGTTCCAGTATTACTGTTTCCCGGGTACTTATATCATTAAGTATTATCTGTTATTCAGATCATCTTATGCCAGGTTTTGTACCGAACTGAATTTTTTCTAAGCTTAGTCTCATTTTATAATGATTTAACCAATGTTTCTCATCTGTTCTGGTTTATTTGATGTATTGCTGCATTTTCATTGTTATTCACAAATTCTTCCAAGTTATTGTCATTTGTAAATGTAACTGTTAACTTTGAATTTCTCTTTCTAAACTATTTTTATGTGTGCTAAATAAGACAGACACTGTTACTGATTACTGCAAATTGAAAACATTAAAAACTTGCAGGCAACTAAATTGTTTACAGATTTGGTCAGATGTGTTTGATTTTGGCTCTTCCTACTGTTATGAAAGCAGTGATACATATTGTATCTTTATAGCTTCCTAAAATATTCTGTCGTTACGCACACACATATGTATGTGTGTATTTATGACACATTTACCTCAGGAGAATGCATTTGTGACAGGGAAGACAGCAAAATAAAGAGGTGTTTTAGGGAGTTGACTGTTTGCTGGTCAGTTACACCTGAAAAATAAATAATATGCTTTATTAGACGTGCACTGATGTCAAGTGATTTAGCATGCATATTCCCCAAAAATACATGCTCATGAAATTATTTCTGTAGTGCAAATCTGTGGTTTTGCATATACAGACAGATGTTTGCACACATTTGTCTTACTAATTTAAGGATGATAAGTGAAAATCTGACCTACCTATTGATTAATCTGTCCTTCTAATATAATGGCAAACATTTTCTCACCTCTAATAGAAGAATCTCAAGACAGGTTTTCTAGACATCGCATAGCTCAACAGGGCCGGTGTCATTATCACAGTCTTCTATTCATTCTTCTCCTTTCCATGTTTTTTCTGGTTTGATTTCAGTCTTGTTTACCCTTTTGGTTGAGCTGTTCACACTATGAGGCAAAATCCCGAATTTACAAAACATTAGGAAGGTTCAGCAAAGAAGTAAAGTGTTCAAATGCCTGGCTGTTGTAAGAGTACTCACAACTTATTTTGTTGTGAACTTTGTTATATATTGAATATTCTTTCTCAGATAAATACAGAAATGTATTATTTGATAATAAAGTGATCTTCTAATACTGGTTCATCAAGGAATACATGCACTTGCCCCTTCAG
>NW_028126986.1:0-62979 GCF_965231255.1 Vanellus vanellus | reverse complement strand
GGCAGCAAAAGCTGGACGTTTGTCTTTTTTGCTCCGGAGGCTGCCGAAAGCGAAAAACAGCTGCTTTTGAGGATGGAGTCCGCAGGAAAGCAGAGAGGGCCAAATTGTCTGGGGCATTTGAAAGGGTTCCAGGAGGCAGTGAGAACCAGCATTACTTTTCCCCGCTGGCACCTTTGCTGTGGCAGCAAAAGCTGGACGTTTGTCTTTTTTGCTCCGGAGGCTGCCGAAAGCCGAAAACAGGTGCTTTTGAGGATGGAGTCCGCAGGAAAGCAGAGAGGGCCAAATTGTCTGTGGCATTTGAAAGGGTTCCAGGAGGCAGTGAGAACCAGCATTACTTTTCCCCGCTGGCACCTTTGCTGTGGCAGCAAAAGCTGGACGTTTGTCTTTTTTGCTCCGGAGGCTGCCGAAAGCGAAAACAGGTGCTTTTGAGGATGGAGTCCGCAGGAAAGCAGAGAGAGCCAAATTGTCTGGGGCATTTGAAAGGGTTCCAGGAGGCAGTGAGAACCAGCATTACTTTTCCCTGCTGGCACGTTTGTTGTGGCAGCAAAAGCTGGACGTTTGTCTTTTTTGCTCCGGAGGTTGCTGAAAGCGAAAACAGGTGCTTTTGAGGATGGAGTCCGCAGGAAAGCAGAGAGGGCCAAATTGTCTGTGGCATTTGAAAGGGTTCCAGGAGGCAGTGAGAACCAGCATTACTTTTCCCCGCTGGCACCTTTGCTGTGGCAGCAAAAGCTGGACGTTTGTCTTTTTTGCTCCGGAGGCTGCCCAAAGCGAAAACAGGTGCTTTTGAGGATGGAGTCCGCAGGAAAGCAGAGAGGGCCAAATTGTCTGTGGCATTTGAAAGGGTTCCAGGAGGCAGTGAGAACCAGCATTACTTTTCCCCGCTGGCACCTTTGCTGTGGCAGCAAAAGCTGGACGTTTGTCTTTTTTGCTCCGGAGGCTGCCGAAAGCGAAAACAGGTGCTTTTGAGGATGGAGTCCGCAGGAAAGCAGAGAGGGCCAAATTGTCTGTGGCATTTGAAAGGGTTCCAGGAGGCAGTGAGAACCAGCATTACTTTTCCCCGCTGGCACCTTTGCTGTGGCAGCAAAAGCTGGACGTTTGTCTTTTTTGCTCCGGAGGCTGCCGAAAGCGAAAACAGGTGCTTTTGAGGATGGAGTCCGCAGGAAAGCAGAGAGGGCCAAATTGTCTGTGGCATTTGAAAGGGTTCCAGGAGGCAGTGAGAACCAGCATTACTTTTCCCCGCTGGTACCTTTGCTGTGGCAGCAAAAGCTGGACGTTTGTCTTTTTTGCTCTGGAGGCTGCCGAAAGCGAAAACAGGTGCTTTTGAGGATGGAGTCCGCAGGAAAGCAGAGAGGGCCAAATTGTCTGTGGCATTTGAAAGGGTTCCAGGAGGCAGTGAGAACCAGCATTACTTTTCCCCGCTGGCACCTTTGCTGTGGCAGCAAAAGCTGGACGTTTGTCTTTTTTGCTCCGGAGGCTGCCGAAAGCGAAAACAGGTGCTTTTGAGGATGGAGTCCGCAGGAAAGCAGAGAGGGCCAAATTGTCTGTGGCATTTGAAAGGGTTCCAGGAGGCAGTGAGAACCAGCATTACTTTTCCCCGCTGGCACCTTTGCTGTGGCAGCAAAAGCTGGACGTTTGTCTTTTTTGCTCCGGAGGGCGCCGAAAGCGAAAATAGGTTCTTTTGAGGATGGAGTCCGCAGCAAAGCAGAGAGGGCCAAATTGTCTGGGGCATTTGAAAGGGTTCCAGGAGGCAGTGAGAACCAGCATTACTTTTCCCCGCTGCCACCTTTGCTGTGGCAGCAAAAGCTGGACGTTTGTCTTTTTTGCTCCGGAGGCTGCCCAAAGCGAAAACAGGTGCTTTTGAGGATGGAGTCCGCAGGAAAGCAGAGAGGTCCAAATTGTCTGGGGCATTTGAAAGGGTTCCAGGAGGCAGTGAGAACCGGCATTACTTTTCCCCGCTGGCACCTTTGTTGTGGCAGCAAAAGCTGGACGTTTGTCTTTTTTGCTCCGGAGTCTGCCGAAAGCGAAAACAGGTGCTTTTGAGGATGGAGTCCGCAGGAAAGCAGAGAGGGCCAAATTGTCTGTGGCATTTGAAAGGGTTCCAGGAGGCAGTGAGAACCAGCATTACTTTTCCCTGCTGGCACGTTTGCTGTGGCAGCAAAAGCTGGACGTTTGTCTTTTTTGCTCCGGAGGTTGCCGAAAGCGAAAACAGGTGCTTTTGAGGATGGAGTCCGCAGGAAAGCAGAGAGGGCCAAATTGTCTGTGGCATTTGAAAGGGTTCCAGGAGGCAGTGAGAACCAGCATTACTTTTCCCCGCTGGCACCTTTGCTGTGGCAGCAAAAGCTGGACGTTTGTCTTTTTTGCTCCGGAGGCTGCCGAAAGCGAAAGCAGCTGCTTTTGAGGATGGAGTCCGCAGGAAAGCAGAGAGGGCCAAATTGTCTGGGGCATTTGAAAGGGTTCCAGGAGGCAGTGAGAACCAGCATTACTTTTCCCCGCTGGCACCTTTGCTGTGGCAGCAAAAGCTGGACGTTTGTCTTTTTTGCTCCGGAGGCTGCCGAAAGCGAAAACAGCTGCTTTTGAGGATGGAGTCCGCAGGAAAGCAGAGAGGGCCAAATTGTCTGTGGCATTTGAAGAGGTTCCAGGAGGCAGTGAGAACCAGCATTACTTTTCCCCGCTGGTACCTTTGCTGTGGCAGCAAAAGCTGGACGTTTGTCTTTTTTGCTCTGGAGGCTGCCGAAAGCGAAAACAGGTGCTTTTGAGGATGGAGTCCGCAGGAAAGCAGAGAGGGCCAAATTGTCTGTGGCATTTGAAAGGGTTCCAGGAGGCAGTGAGAACCAGCATTACTTTTCCCCGCTGGCACCTTTGCTGTGGCAGCAAAAGCTGGACGTTTGTCTTTTTTGCTCCGGAGGCTGCCGAAAGCGAAAACAGGTGCTTTTGAGGATGGAGTCCGCAGGAAAGCAGAGAGGGCCAAATTGTCTGTGGCATTTGAAAGGGTTCCAGGAGGCAGTGAGAACCAGCATAACTTTTCCCCGCTGGCACCTTTGCTGTGGCAGCAAAAGCTGGACGTTTGTCTTTTTTGCTCCGGAGGGCGCCGAAAGCGAAAATAGGTTCTTTTGAGGATGGAGTCCGCAGCAAAGCAGAGAGGGCCAAATTGTCTGTGGCATTTGAAAGGGTTCCAGGAGGCAGTGAGAACCAGCATTACTTTTCCCCGCTGGCACCTTTGCTGTGGCAGCAAAAGCTGGACGTTTGTCTTTTTTGCTCCGGAGGCTGCCCAAAGCGAAAACAGCTGCTTTTGAGGATGGAGTCCGCAGCAAAGCAGAGAGGGCCAAATTGTCTGTGGCATTTGAAAGGGTTCCAGGAGGCAGTGAGAACCAGCATTACTTTTCCCCGCTGGCACCTTTGCTGTGGCAGCAAAAGCTGGACGTTTGTCTTTTTTGCTCCGGAGGCTGCCCAAAGCGAAAACAGGTGCTTTTGAGGATGGAGTCCGCAGGAAAGCAGAGAGGGCCAAATTGTCTGGGGCATTTGAAAGGGTTCCAGGAGGCAGTGAGAACCGGCATTACTTTTCCCCGCTGGCACCTTTGTTGTGGCAGCAAAAGCTGGACGTTTGTCTTTTTTGCTCCGGAGTCTGCCGAAAGCGAAAACAGGTGCTTTTGAGGATGGAGTCCGCAGGAAAGCAGAGAGGGCCAAATTGTCTGTGGCATTTGAAAGGGTTCCAGGAGGCAGTGAGAACCAGCATTACTTTTCCCTGCTGGCACGTTTGCTGTGGCAGCAAAAGCTGGACGTTTGTCTTTTTTGCTCCGGAGGGCGCCGAAAGCGAAAACAGGTGCTTTTGAGGATGGAGTCCGCAGGAAAGCAGAGAGGGCCAAATTGTCTGTGGCATTTGAAAGGGTTCCAGGAGGCAGTGAGAACCAGCATTACTTTTCCCCGCTGGCACCTTTGCTGTGGCAGCAAAAGCTGGACGTTTGTCTTTTTTGCTCCGGAGGCTGCCGAAAGCGAAAGCAGCTGCTTTTGAGGATGGAGTCCGCAGGAAAGCAGAGAGGGCCAAATTGTCTGTGGCATTTGAAAGGGTTCCAGGAGGCAGTGAGAACCAGCATTACTTTTCCCCGCTGGCACCTTTGCTGTGGCAGCAAAAGCTGGACGTTTGTCTTTTTTGCTCCGGAGGCTGCCGAAAGCGAAAACAGGTGCTTTTGAGGATGGAGTCCGCAGGAAAGCAGAGAGGGCCAAATTGTCTGTGGCATTTGAAGAGGTTCCAGGAGGCAGTGAGAACCAGCATTACTTTTCCCCGCTGGTACCTTTGCTGTGGCAGCAAAAGCTGGACGTTTGTCTTTTTTGCTCTGGAGGCTGCCGAAAGCGAAAACAGGTGCTTTTGAGGATGGAGTCCGCAGGAAAGCAGAGAGGGCCAAATTGTCTGTGGCATTTGAAAGGGTTCCAGGAGGCAGTGAGAACCAGCATTACTTTTCCCCACTGGCACCTTTGCTGTGGCAGCAAAAGCTGGACGTTTGTCTTTTTTGCTCCGGAGGCTGCCGAAAGCGAAAACAGGTGCTTTTGAGGATGGAGTCCGCAGGAAAGCAGAGAGGGCCAAATTGTCTGTGGCATTTGAAAGGGTTCCAGGAGGCAGTGAGAACCAGCATTACTTTTCCCCACTGGCACCTTTGCTGTGGCAGCAAAAGCTGGACGTTTGTCTTTTTTGCTCCGGAGGGCGCCGAAAGCGAAAATAGGTTCTTTTGAGGATGGAGTCCGAAGGAAAGCAGAGAGGGCCAAATTGTCTGTGGCATTTGAAAGGGTTCCAGGAGGCAGTGAGAACCAGCATTACTTTTCCCCACTGGCACCTTTGCTGTGGCAGCAAAAGCTGGACGTTTGTCTTTTTTGCTCCGGAGGCTGCCGAAAGCGAAAACAGGTGCTTTTGAGGATGGAGTCCGCAGGAAAGCAGAGAGGGCCAAATTGTCTGTGGCATTTGAAAGGGTTCCAGGAGGCAGTGAGAACCAGCATTACTTTTCCCTGCTGGCACCTTTGCTGTGGCAGCAAAAGCTGGACGTTTGTCTTTTTTGCTCCGGAGGGCGCCGAAAGCGAAAATAGGTTCTTTTGAGGATGGAGTCCGAAGGAAAGCAGAGAGGGCCAAATTGTCTGTGGCATTTGAAAGGGTTCCAGGAGGCAGTGAGAACCAGCATTACTTTTCCCCGCTGGCACCTTTGCTGTGGCAGCAAAAGCTGGACGTTTGTCTTTTTTGCTCCGGAGGCTGCCGAAAGCGAAAACAGGTGCTTTTGAGGATGGAGTCCGCAGGAAAGCAGAGAGGGCCAAATTGTCTGGGGCATTTGAAAGGGTTCCAGGAGGCAGTGAGAACCAGCATTACTTTTCCCCGCTGCAACCTTTGCTGCGGCAGCAAAAGCTGGACGTTTGTCTTTTTTGCTCCGGAGGCTGCCGAAAGCGAAAACAGGTGCTTTTGAGGATGGAGTCCACAGGAAAGCAGAGTGGGCCAAATTGTCTGTGGCATTTGAAAGGGTTCCAGGAGGCAGTGAGAACCAGCATTACTTTTCCCCGCTGGCACCTTTGCTGTGGCAGCAAAAGCTGGACGTTTGTCTTTTTTGCTCCGGAGGCTGCCGAAAGCGAAAACATGTGCTTTTGAGGATGGAGTCCGCAGGAAAGCAGAGAGGGCCAAATTGTATGTGGCATTTGAAAGGGTTCCAGGAGGCAGTGAGAACCAGCATTACTTTTCCCCGCTGGCACCTTTGCTGTGGCAGCAAAAGCTGGACGTTTGTCTTTTTTGCTCCGGAGGCTACCGAAAGCGAAAACAGGTGCTTTTGAGGATGGAGTCCGCAGGAAAGCAGAGAGAGCCAAATTGTCTGGGGCATTTGAAGGAGTTCCAGGAGGCAGTGAGAACCAGCATTACTTTTCCCTGCTGGCACGTTTGCTGTGGCAGCAAAAGCTGGACGTTTGTCTTTTTTGCTCCGGAGGCTGCCGAAAGCGAAAACATGTGCTTTTGAGGATGGAGTCCGCAGGAAAGCAGAGAGGGCCAAATTGTCTGGGGCATTTGAAAGGGTTCCAGGAGGCAGTGAGAACCAGCATTACTTTTCCCCGCTGGCACCTTTGCTGCGGCAGCAAAAGCTGGACGTTTGTCTTTTTACCACGGGAGGGCGCCGAAAGTGAAAACAGGTGCTTTTGAGGATAGAGTCCGCAGGAAAGCAGAGAGGGCCAAATTGTCTGTGGCATTTGAAAGGGTTCCAGGAGGCAGTGAGAACCAGCATTACTTTTCCCCGCTGGCACCTTTGCTGTGGCAGCAAAAGCTGGACGTTTGTCTTTTTTGCTCCGGAGGCTGCCGAAAGCGAAAACAGGTGCTTTTGAGGATGGAGTCCGCAGGAAAGCAGAGAGGGCCAAATTGTCTGTGGCATTTGAAAGGGTTCCAGGAGGCAGTGAGAACCAGCATTACTTTTCCCTGCTGGCACCTTTGCTGTGGCAGCAAAAGCTGGACGTTTGTCTTTTTTGCTCCGGAGGGCGCCGAAAGCGAAAATAGGTTCTTTTGAGGATGGAGTCCGAAGGAAAGCAGAGAGGGCCAAATTGTCTGTGGCATTTGAAAGGGTTCCAGGAGGCAGTGAGAACCAGCATTACTTTTCCCCGCTGGCACCTTTGCTGTGGCAGCAAAAGCTGGACGTTTGTCTTTTTTGCTCCGGAGGCTGCCGAAAGCGAAAACAGGTGCTTTTGAGGATGGAGTCCGCAGGAAAGCAGAGAGGGCCAAATTGTCTGGGGCATTTGAAAGGGTTCCAGGAGGCAGTGAGAACCAGCATTACTTTTCCCCGCTGCCACCTTTGCTGCGGCAGCAAAAGCTGGACGTTTGTCTTTTTTGCTCCGGAGGCTGCCGAAAGCGAAAACAGGTGCTTTTGAGGATGGAGTCCACAGGAAAGCAGAGTGGGCCAAATTGTCTGTGGCATTTGAAAGGGTTCCAGGAGGCAGTGAGAACCAGCATTACTTTTCCCCGCTGGCACCTTTGCTGTGGCAGCAAAAGCTGGACGTTTGTCTTTTTTGCTCCGGAGGCTGCCGAAAGCGAAAACATGTGCTTTTGAGGATGGAGTCCGCAGGAAAGCAGAGAGGGCCAAATTGTATGTGGCATTTGAAAGGGTTCCAGGAGGCAGTGAGAACGAGCATTACTTTTCCCCGCTGGCACCTTTGCTGTGGCAGCAAAAGCTGGACGTTTGTCTTTTTTGCTCCGGAGGCTACCGAAAGCGAAAACAGGTGCTTTTGAGGATGGAGTCCGCAGGAAAGCAGAGAGAGCCAAATTGTCTGGGGCATTTGAAGGAGTTCCAGGAGGCAGTGAGAACCAGCATTACTTTTCCCTGCTGGCACGTTTGCTGTGGCAGCAAAAGCTGGACGTTTGTCTTTTTTGCTCCGGAGGCTGCCGAAAGCGAAAACATGTGCTTTTGAGGATGGAGTCCGCAGGAAAGCAGAGAGGGCCAAATTGTCTGTGGCATTTGAAAGGGTTCCAGGAGGCAGTGAGAACCAGCATTACTTTTCCCCGCTGGCACCTTTGCTGCGGCAGCAAAAGCTGGACGTTTGTCTTTTTACCACGGGAGGGCGCCGAAAGTGAAAACAGGTGCTTTTGAGGATAGAGTCCGCAGGAAAGCAGAGAGGGCCAAATTGTCTGTGGCATTTGAAAGGGTTCCAGGAGGCAGTGAGAACCAGCATTACTTTTCCCCGCTGGCACCTTTGCTGTGGCAGCAAAAGCTGGACGTTTGTCTTTTTTGCTCCGGAGGCTGCCGAAAGCGAAAACAGGTGCTTTTGAGGATGGAGTCCGCAGGAAAGCAGAGAGGGCCAAATTGTCTGTGGCATTTGAAAGGGTTCCAGGAGGCAGTGAGAACCAGCATTACTTTTCCCTGCTGGCACCTTTGCTGTGGCAGCAAAAGCTGGACGTTTGTCTTTTTTGCTCCGGAGGGCGCCGAAAGCGAAAATAGGTTCTTTTGAGGATGGAGTCCGAAGGAAAGCAGAGAGGGCCAAATTGTCTGTGGCATTTGAAAGGGTTCCAGGAGGCAGTGAGAACCAGCATTACTTTTCCCCGCTGGCACCTTTGCTGTGGCAGCAAAAGCTGGACGTTTGTCTTTTTTGCTCCGGAGGCTGCCGAAAGCGAAAACAGGTGCTTTTGAGGATGGAGTCCGCAGGAAAGCAGAGAGGGCCAAATTGTCTGGGGCATTTGAAAGGGTTCCAGGAGGCAGTGAGAACCAGCATTACTTTTCCCCGCTGCCACCTTTGCTGCGGCAGCAAAAGCTGGACGTTTGTCTTTTTTGCTCCGGAGGCTGCCGAAAGCGAAAACAGGTGCTTTTGAGGATGGAGTCCACAGGAAAGCAGAGTGGGCCAAATTGTCTGTGGCATTTGAAAGGGTTCCAGGAGGCAGTGAGAACCAGCATTACTTTTCCCCGCTGGCACCTTTGCTGTGGCAGCAAAAGCTGGACGTTTGTCTTTTTTGCTCCGGAGGCTGCCGAAAGCGAAAACATGTGCTTTTGAGGATGGAGTCCGCAGGAAAGCAGAGAGGGCCAAATTGTATGTGGCATTTGAAAGGGTTCCAGGAGGCAGTGAGAACGAGCATTACTTTTCCCCGCTGGCACCTTTGCTGTGGCAGCAAAAGCTGGACGTTTGTCTTTTTTGCTCCGGAGGCTACCGAAAGCGAAAACAGGTGCTTTTGAGGATGGAGTCCGCAGGAAAGCAGAGAGAGCCAAATTGTCTGGGGCATTTGAAGGAGTTCCAGGAGGCAGTGAGAACCAGCATTACTTTTCCCTGCTGGCACGTTTGCTGTGGCAGCAAAAGCTGGACGTTTGTCTTTTTTGCTCCGGAGGCTGCCGAAAGCGAAAACATGTGCTTTTGAGGATGGAGTCCGCAGGAAAGCAGAGAGGGCCAAATTGTCTGTGGCATTTGAAAGGGTTCCAGGAGGCAGTGAGAACCAGCATTACTTTTCCCCGCTGGCACCTTTGCTGCGGCAGCAAAAGCTGGACGTTTGTCTTTTTACCACGGGAGGGCGCCGAAAGTGAAAACAGCTGCTTTTGAGGATAGAGTCCGCAGGAAAGCAGAGAGGGCCAAATTGTCTGTGGCATTTGAAAGGGTTCCAGGAGGCAGTGAGAACCAGCATTACTTTTCCCCGCTGGCACCTTTGCTGTGGCAGCAAAAGCTGGACGTTTGTCTTTTTTGCTCCGGAGGCTGCCGAAAGCGAAAACAGGTGCTTTTGAGGATGGAGTCCGCAGGAAAGCAGAGAGGGCCAAATTGTCTGTGGCATTTGAAAGGGTTCCAGGAGGCAGTGAGAACCAGCATTACTTTTCCCCGCTGGCACCTTTGCTGTGGCAGCAAAAGCTGGACGTTTGTCTTTTTTGCTCCGGAGGCTGCCGAAAGCGAAAACAGGTTCTTTTGTAGATGGAGTCCGCAGGAAAGCAGAGAGGGCCAAATTGTCTGTGGCATTTGAAAGGGTTCCAGGAGGCAGTGAGAACCAGCATTACTTTTCCCCACTGGCACCTTTGCTGTGGCAGCAAAAGCTGGACGTTTGTCTTTTTTGCTCCGGAGGGCGCCGAAAGCGAAAATAGGTTCTTTTGAGGATGGAGTCCGAAGGAAAGCAGAGAGGGCCAAATTGTCTCTGGCATTTGAAAGGGTTCCAGGAGGCAGTGAGAACCAGCATTACTTTTCCCCGCTGGCACCTTTGCTGTGGCAGCAAAAGCTGGACGTTTGTCTTTTTTGCTCCGGAGGCTGCCGAAAGCGAAAACAGGTGCTTTTGAGGATGGAGTCCGCAGGAAAGCAGAGAGGGCCAAATTGTCTGTGGCATTTGAAAGGGTTCCAGGAGGCAGTGAGAACCAGCATTACTTTTCCCCGCTGGCACCTTTGCTGTGGCAGCAAAAGCTGGACGTTTGTCTTTTTTGCTCCGGAGGCTGCCGAAAGCGAAAACAGGTGCTTTTGAGGATGGAGTCCGCAGGAAAGCAGAGAGGGCCAAATTGTCTGGGGCATTTGAAAGGGTTCCAGGAGGCAGTGAGAACCAGCATTACTTTTCCCCGCTGCCACCTTTGCTGTGGCAGCAAAAGCTGGACGTTTGTCTTTTTTGCTCCGGAGGCTGCCGAAAGCGAAAACAGGTGCTTTTGAGGATGGAGTCCACAGGAAAGCAGAGAGGGCCAAATTGTCTGTGGCATTTGAAAGGGTTCCAGGAGGCAGTGAGAACCAGCATTACTTTTCCCCGCTGGCACCTTTGCTGTGGCAGCAAAAGCTGGACGTTTGTCTTTTTTGCTCCGGAGGCTGCCGAAAGCGAAAATAGGTTCTTTTGAGGATGGAGTCCGCAGGAAAGCAGAGAGGGCCAAATTGTCTGGGGCATTTGAAAGGGTTCCAGGAGGCAGTGAGAACCAGCATTACTTTTCCCCGCTGGCACCTTTGCTGCGGCAGCAAAAGCTGGACGTTTGTCTTTTTACCACGGGAGGGCGCCGAAAGTGAAAACAGGTGCTTTTGAGGATAGAGTCCGCAGGAAAGCAGAGAGGGCCAAATTGTCTGTGGCATTTGAAAGGGTTCCAGGAGGCAGTGAGAACCAGCATTACTTTTCCCCGCTGGCACCTTTGCTGTGGCAGCAAAAGCTGGACGTTTGTCTTTTTTGCTCCGGAGGCTGCCGAAAGCGAAAACAGGTGCTTTTGAGGATGGAGTCCGCAGGAAAGCAGAGAGGGCCAAATTGTCTGTGGCATTTGAAAGGGTTCCAGGAGGCAGTGAGAACCAGCATTACTTTTCCCCGCTGGCACCTTTGCTGTGGCAGCAAAAGCTGGACGTTTGTCTTTTTTGCTCCGGAGGCTGCCGAAAGCGAAAACAGGTGCTTTTGAGGATGGAGTCCGCAGGAAAGCAGAGAGGGCCAAATTGTCTGGGGCATTTGAAAGGGTTCCAGGAGGCAGTGAGAACCAGCATTACTTTTCCCCGCTGGCACCTTTGCTGTGGCAGCAAAAGCTGGACGTTTGTCTTTTTCCTCCGGAGGTTGCCCAAAGCGAAAACAGGTGCTTTTGAGGATGGAGTCCGCAGGAAAGCAGAGAGGGCCAAATTGTCTGGGGCATTTGAAAGGGTTCCAGGAGGCAGTGAGAACCAGCATTACTTTTCCCCGCTGGCACCTTTGCTGTGGCAGCAAAAGCTGGACGTTTGTCTTTTTTGCTCCGGAGGCTGCCGAAAGCGAAAACAGGTGCTTTTGAGGATGGAGTACGCAGGAAAGCAGAGAGAGCCAAATTGTCTGGGGCATTTGAAGGAGTTCCAGGAGGCAGTGAGAACCAGCATTACTTTTCCCTGCTGGCACGTTTGCTGTGGCAGCAAAAGCTGGACGTTTGTCTTTTTTGCTCCGGAGGTTGCCGAAAGCGAAAACAGGTGCTTTTGAGGATGGAGTCCGCAGGAAAGCAGAGAGGGCCAAATTGTCTGGGGCATTTGAAAGGGTTCCAGGAGGCAGTGAGAACCAGCATTACTTTTCCCCGCTGGCACCTTTGCTGTGGCAGCAAAAGCTGGACGTTTGTCTTTTTTGCTCCGGAGGCTGCCCAAAGCGAAAACAGGTGCTTTTGAGGATGGAGTCCGCAGGAAAGCAGAGAGGGCCAAATTGTCTGTGGCATTTGAAAGGGTTCCAGGAGGCAGTGAGAACCAGCATAACTTTTCCCCGCTGGCACCTTTGCTGTGGCAGCAAAAGCTGGACGTTTGTCTTTTTTGCTCCGGAGGGCGCCGAAAGCGAAAATAGGTTCTTTTGAGGATGGAGTCCGCAGGAAAGCAGAGAGAGCCAAATTGTCTCTGGCATTTGAAAGGGTTCCAGGAGGCAGTGAAAACCAGCATTACTTTTCCCCGCTGGCACCTTTGCTGTGGCAGCAAAAGCTGGACGTTTGTCTTTTTTGCTCCGGAGGCTGCCCAAAGCGAAAACAGCTGCTTTTGAGGATGGAGTCCGCAGCAAAGCAGAGAGGGCCAAATTGTCTGTGGCATTTGAAAGGGTTCCAGGAGGCAGTGAGAACCAGCATTACTTTTCCCCGCTGGCACCTTTGCTGTGGCAGCAAAAGCTGGACGTTTGTCTTTTTTGCTCCGGAGGCTGCCGAAAGCGAAAACAGGTGCTTTTGAGGATGGAGTCCGCAGGAAAGCAGAGGGCCAAATTGTCTGGGGCATTTGAAAGGGTTCCAGGAGGCAGTGAGAACCGGCATTACTTTTCCCCGCTGGCACCTTTGTTGTGGCAGCAAAAGCTGGACGTTTGTCTTTTTTGCTCCGGAGGCTGCCGAAAGCGAAAACAGGTGCTTTTGAGGATGGAGTCCGCAGGAAAGCAGAGAGGGCCAAATTGTCTGTGGCATTTGAAAGGGTTCCAGGAGGCAGTGAGAACCAGCATTACTTTTCCCTGCTGGCACGTTTGCTGTGGCAGCAAAAGCTGGACGTTTGTCTTTTTTGCTCCGGAGGCTGCCGAAAGCGAAAGCAGCTGCTTTTGAGGATGGAGTCCGCAGGAAAGCAGAGAGGGCCAAATTGTCTGGGGCATTTGAAAGGGTTCCAGGAGGCAGTGAGAACCAGCATTACTTTTCCCCGCTGGCACCTTTGCTGTGGCAGCAAAAGCTGGACGTTTGTCTTTTTTGCTCCGGAGGCTGCCGAAAGCGAAAATAGGTTCTTTTGAGGATGGAGTCCGCAGGAAAGCAGAGAGGGCCAAATTGTCTGGGGCATTTGAAAGGGTTCCAGGAGGCAGTGAGAACCAGCATTACTTTTCCCCGCTGGCACCTTTGTTGTGGCAGCAAAAGCTGGACGTTTGTCTTTTTTGCTCCGGAGGCTGCCGAAAGCGAAAACAGGTGCTTTTGAGGATGGAGTCCGCAGGAAAGCAGAGAGGGCCAAATTGTCTGTGGCATTTGAAAGGGTTCCAGGAGGCAGTGAGAACCAGCATTACTTTTCCCCGCTGGCACCTTTGCTGTGGCAGCAAAAGCTGGACGTTTGTCTTTTTTGCTCCGGAGGCTGCCGAAAGCGAAAACAGGTGCTTTTGAGGATGGAGTCCGCAGGAAAGCAGAGAGAGCCAAATTGTCTGGGGCATTTGAAAGGGTTCCAGGAGGCAGTGAGAACCAGCATTACTTTTCCCTGCTGGCACGTTTGTTGTGGCAGCAAAAGCTGGACGTTTGTCTTTTTTGCTCCGGAGGTTGCTGAAAGCGAAAACAGGTGCTTTTGAGGATGGAGTCCGCAGGAAAGCAGAGAGGGCCAAATTGTCTGTGGCATTTGAAAGGGTTCCAGGAGGCAGTGAGAACCAGCATTACTTTTCCCCGCTGGCACCTTTGCTGTGGCAGCAAAAGCTGGACGTTTGTCTTTTTTGCTCCGGAGGCTGCCCAAAGCGAAAACAGGTGCTTTTGAGGATGGAGTCCGCAGGAAAGCAGAGAGGGCCAAATTGTCTGTGGCATTTGAAAGGGTTCCAGGAGGCAGTGAGAACCAGCATTACTTTTCCCCGCTGGCACCTTTGCTGTGGCAGCAAAAGCTGGACGTTTGTCTTTTTTGCTCCGGAGGCTGCCGAAAGCGAAAACAGGTGCTTTTGAGGATGGAGTCCGCAGGAAAGCAGAGAGGGCCAAATTGTCTGTGGCATTTGAAAGGGTTCCAGGAGGCAGTGAGAACCAGCATTACTTTTCCCCGCTGGCACCTTTGCTGTGGCAGCAAAAGCTGGACGTTTGTCTTTTTTGCTCCGGAGGCTGCCGAAAGCGAAAACAGGTGCTTTTGAGGATGGAGTCCGCAGGAAAGCAGAGAGGGCCAAATTGTCTGTGGCATTTGAAAGGGTTCCAGGAGGCAGTGAGAACCAGCATTACTTTTCCCCGCTGGTACCTTTGCTGTGGCAGCAAAAGCTGGACGTTTGTCTTTTTTGCTCTGGAGGCTGCCGAAAGCGAAAACAGGTGCTTTTGAGGATGGAGTCCGCAGGAAAGCAGAGGGCCAAATTGTCTGGGGCATTTGAAAGGGTTCCAGGAGGCAGTGAGAACCGGCATTACTTTTCCCCGCTGGCACCTTTGTTGTGGCAGCAAAAGCTGGACGTTTGTCTTTTTTGCTCCGGAGG
This sequence comes from Vanellus vanellus, assembly GCF_965231255.1. Taxonomy (NCBI): domain Eukaryota; kingdom Metazoa; phylum Chordata; class Aves; order Charadriiformes; family Charadriidae; genus Vanellus; species Vanellus vanellus. The sequence goes on along the minus strand of NW_028126986.1, from coordinate 48,980 downwards.
CTGCCGAAAGCGAAAACAGGTGCTTTTGAGGATGGAGTCCGCAGGAAAGCAGAGAGGGCCAAATTGTCTGTGGCATTTGAAAGGGTTCCAGGAGGCAGTGAGAACCAGCATTACTTTTCCCTGCTGGCACGTTTGCTGTGGCAGCAAAAGCTGGACGTTTGTCTTTTTTGCTCCGGAGGCTGCCGAAAGCGAAAGCAGCTGCTTTTGAGGATGGAGTCCGCAGGAAAGCAGAGAGGGCCAAATTGTCTGGGGCATTTGAAAGGGTTCCAGGAGGCAGTGAGAACCAGCATTACTTTTCCCCGCTGGCACCTTTGCTGTGGCAGCAAAAGCTGGACGTTTGTCTTTTTTGCTCCGGAGGCTGCCGAAAGCGAAAACAGCTGCTTTTGAGGATGGAGTCCGCAGGAAAGCAGAGAGGGCCAAATTGTCTGGGGCATTTGAAAGGGTTCCAGGAGGCAGTGAGAACCAGCATTACTTTTCCCCGCTGGCACCTTTGCTGTGGCAGAAAAACCTGGACGTTTGTCTTTTTTGCTCCGGAGGCTGCCCAAAGCGAAAACAGGTGCTTTTGAGGATGGAGTCCGCAGGAAAGCAGAGAGGGCCAAATTGTCTGTGGCATTTGAAAGGGTTCCAGGAGGCAGTGAGAACCAGCATTACTTTTCCCCGCTGGCACCTTTGCTGTGGCAGCAAAAGCTGGACGTTTGTCTTTTTTGCTCCGGAGGCTGCCGAAAGCGAAAACAGGTGCTTTTGAGGATGGAGTCCGCAGGAAAGCAGAGAGAGCCAAATTGTCTGGGGCATTTGAAAGGGTTCCAGGAGGCAGTGAGAACCAGCATTACTTTTCCCTGCTGGCACGTTTGTTGTGGCAGCAAAAGCTGGACGTTTGTCTTTTTTGCTCCGGAGGTTGCTGAAAGCGAAAACAGGTGCTTTTGAGGATGGAGTCCGCAGGAAAGCAGAGAGGGCCAAATTGTCTGTGGCATTTGAAAGGGTTCCAGGAGGCAGTGAGAACCAGCATTACTTTTCCCCGCTGGCACCTTTGCTGTGGCAGCAAAAGCTGGACGTTTGTCTTTTTTGCTCCGGAGGCTGCCCAAAGCGAAAACAGGTGCTTTTGAGGATGGAGTCCGCAGCAAAGCAGAGAGGGCCAAATTGTCTGTGGCATTTGAAAGGGTTCCAGGAGGCAGTGAGAACGAGCATTACTTTTCCCCGCTGGCACCTTTGCTGTGGCAGCAAAAGCTGGACGTTTGTCTTTTTTGCTCCGGAGGCTGCCGAAAGCGAAAACAGGTGCTTTTGAGGATGGAGTCCGCAGGAAAGCAGAGAGGGCCAAATTGTCTGTGGCATTTGAAAGGGTTCCAGGAGGCAGTGAGAACCAGCATTACTTTTCCCCGCTGGCACCTTTGCTGTGGCAGCAAAAGCTGGACGTTTGTCTTTTTTGCTCCGGAGGCTGCCGAAAGCGAAAACAGGTGCTTTTGAGGATGGAGTCCGCAGGAAAGCAGAGAGGGCCAAATTGTCTGTGGCATTTGAAAGGGTTCCAGGAGGCAGTGAGAACCAGCATTACTTTTCCCCGCTGGTACCTTTGCTGTGGCAGCAAAAGCTGGACGTTTGTCTTTTTTGCTCTGGAGGCTGCCGAAAGCGAAAACAGGTGCTTTTGAGGATGGAGTCCGCAGGAAAGCAGAGAGGGCCAAATTGTCTGTGGCATTTGAAAGGGTTCCAGGAGGCAGTGAGAACCAGCATTACTTTTCCCCACTGGCACCTTTGCTGTGGCAGCAAAAGCTGGACGTTTGTCTTTTTTGCTCCGGAGGCTGCCGAAAGCGAAAACAGCTGCTTTTGAGGATGGAGTCCGCAGGAAAGCAGAGAGGGCCAAATTGTCTGTGGCATTTGAAAGGGTTCCAGGAGGCAGTGAGAACCAGCATTACTTTTCCCCACTGGAACCTTTGCTGTGGCAGCAAAAGCTGGACGTTTGTCTTTTTTGCTCCGGAGGCTGCCGAAAGTGAAAACAGGTGCTTTTGAGGATAGAGTCCGCAGGAAAGCAGAGAGGGCCAAATTGTCTGTGGCATTTGAAAGGGTTCCAGGAGGCAGTGAGAACCAGCATTACTTTTCCCCGCTGGCACCTTTGCTGTGGCAGCAAAAGCTGGACGTTTGTCTTTTTTGCTCCGGAGGCTGCCGAAAGCGAAAACAGGTGCTTTTGAGGATGGAGTCCGCAGGAAAGCAGAGAGGGCCAAATTGTCTGTGGCATTTGAAAGGGTTCCAGGAGGCAGTGAGAACCAGCATTACTTTTCCCTGCTGGCACCTTTGCTGTGGCAGCAAAAGCTGGACGTTTGTCTTTTTTGCTCCGGAGGGCGCCGAAAGCGAAAATAGGTTCTTTTGAGGATGGAGTCCGAAGGAAAGCAGAGAGGGCCAAATTGTCTGTGGCATTTGAAAGGGTTCCAGGAGGCAGTGAGAACCAGCATTACTTTTCCCCGCTGGCACCTTTGCTGTGGCAGCAAAAGCTGGACGTTTGTCTTTTTTGCTCCGGAGGCTGCCGAAAGCGAAAACAGGTGCTTTTGAGGATGGAGTCCGCAGGAAAGCAGAGAGGGCCAAATTGTCTGGGGCATTTGAAAGGGTTCCAGGAGGCAGTGAGAACCAGCATTACTTTTCCCCGCTGCCACCTTTGCTGCGGCAGCAAAAGCTGGACGTTTGTCTTTTTTGCTCCGGAGGCTGCCGAAAGCGAAAACAGGTGCTTTTGAGGATGGAGTCCACAGGAAAGCAGAGTGGGCCAAATTGTCTGTGGCATTTGAAAGGGTTCCAGGAGGCAGTGAGAACCAGCATTACTTTTCCCCGCTGGCACCTTTGCTGTGGCAGCAAAAGCTGGACGTTTGTCTTTTTTGCTCCGGAGGCTGCCGAAAGCGAAAACATGTGCTTTTGAGGATGGAGTCCGCAGGAAAGCAGAGAGGGCCAAATTGTATGTGGCATTTGAAAGGGTTCCAGGAGGCAGTGAGAACCAGCATTACTTTTCCCCGCTGGCACCTTTGCTGTGGCAGCAAAAGCTGGACGTTTGTCTTTTTTGCTCCGGAGGCTACCGAAAGCGAAAACAGGTGCTTTTGAGGATGGAGTCCGCAGGAAAGCAGAGAGAGCCAAATTGTCTGGGGCATTTGAAGGAGTTCCAGGAGGCAGTGAGAACCAGCATTACTTTTCCCTGCTGGCACGTTTGCTGTGGCAGCAAAAGCTGGACGTTTGTCTTTTTTGCTCCGGAGGCTGCCGAAAGCGAAAACATGTGCTTTTGAGGATGGAGTCCGCAGGAAAGCAGAGAGGGCCAAATTGTCTGGGGCATTTGAAAGGGTTCCAGGAGGCAGTGAGAACCAGCATTACTTTTCCCCGCTGGCACCTTTGCTGCGGCAGCAAAAGCTGGACGTTTGTCTTTTTACCACGGGAGGGCGCCGAAAGTGAAAACAGGTGCTTTTGAGGATAGAGTCCGCAGGAAAGCAGAGAGGGCCAAATTGTCTGTGGCATTTGAAAGGGTTCCAGGAGGCAGTGAGAACCAGCATTACTTTTCCCCGCTGGCACCTTTGCTGTGGCAGCAAAAGCTGGACGTTTGTCTTTTTTGCTCCGGAGGCTGCCGAAAGCGAAAACAGGTGCTTTTGAGGATGGAGTCCGCAGGAAAGCAGAGAGGGCCAAATTGTCTGTGGCATTTGAAAGGGTTCCAGGAGGCAGTGAGAACCAGCATTACTTTTCCCCGCTGGCACCTTTGCTGTGGCAGCAAAAGCTGGACGTTTGTCTTTTTTGCTCCGGAGGCTGCCGAAAGCGAAAACAGGTGCTTTTGTAGATGGAGTCCGCAGGAAAGCAGAGAGGGCCAAATTGTCTGTGGCATTTGAAAGGGTTCCAGGAGGCAGTGAGAACCAGCATTACTTTTCCCCACTGGCACCTTTGCTGTGGCAGCAAAAGCTGGACGTTTGTCTTTTTTGCTCCGGAGGGCGCCGAAAGCGAAAATAGGTTCTTTTGAGGATGGAGTCCGAAGGAAAGCAGAGAGGGCCAAATTGTCTCTGGCATTTGAAAGGGTTCCAGGAGGCAGTGAGAACCAGCATTACTTTTCCCCGCTGGCACCTTTGCTGTGGCAGCAAAAGCTGGACGTTTGTCTTTTTTGCTCCGGAGGCTGCCGAAAGCGAAAACAGGTGCTTTTGAGGATGGAGTCCGCAGGAAAGCAGAGAGGGCCAAATTGTCTGTGGCATTTGAAAGGGTTCCAGGAGGCAGTGAGAACCAGCATTACTTTTCCCCGCTGGCACCTTTGCTGTGGCAGCAAAAGCTGGACGTTTGTCTTTTTTGCTCCGGAGGCTGCCGAAAGCGAAAACAGGTGCTTTTGAGGATGGAGTCCGCAGGAAAGCAGAGAGGGCCAAATTGTCTGGGGCATTTGAAAGGGTTCCAGGAGGCAGTGAGAACCAGCATTACTTTTCCCCGCTGCCACCTTTGCTGTGGCAGCAAAAGCTGGACGTTTGTCTTTTTTGCTCCGGAGGCTGCCGAAAGCGAAAACAGGTGCTTTTGAGGATGGAGTCCACAGGAAAGCAGAGAGGGCCAAATTGTCTGTGGCATTTGAAAGGGTTCCAGGAGGCAGTGAGAACCAGCATTACTTTTCCCCGCTGGCACCTTTGCTGTGGCAGCAAAAGCTGGACGTTTGTCTTTTTTGCTCCGGAGGCTGCCGAAAGCGAAAATAGGTTCTTTTGAGGATGGAGTCCGCAGGAAAGCAGAGAGGGCCAAATTGTCTGGGGCATTTGAAAGGGTTCCAGGAGGCAGTGAGAACCAGCATTACTTTTCCCCGCTGGCACCTTTGCTGCGGCAGCAAAAGCTGGACGTTTGTCTTTTTACCACGGGAGGGCGCCGAAAGTGAAAACAGGTGCTTTTGAGGATAGAGTCCGCAGGAAAGCAGAGAGGGCCAAATTGTCTGTGGCATTTGAAAGGGTTCCAGGAGGCAGTGAGAACCAGCATTACTTTTCCCCGCTGGCACCTTTGCTGTGGCAGCAAAAGCTGGACGTTTGTCTTTTTTGCTCCGGAGGCTGCCGAAAGCGAAAACAGGTGCTTTTGAGGATGGAGTCCGCAGGAAAGCAGAGAGGGCCAAATTGTCTGTGGCATTTGAAAGGGTTCCAGGAGGCAGTGAGAACCAGCATTACTTTTCCCCGCTGGCACCTTTGCTGTGGCAGCAAAAGCTGGACGTTTGTCTTTTTTGCTCCGGAGGCTGCCGAAAGCGAAAACAGGTGCTTTTGAGGATGGAGTCCGCAGGAAAGCAGAGAGGGCCAAATTGTCTGTGGCATTTGAAAGGGTTCCAGGAGGCAGTGAGAACCAGCATTACTTTTCCCCGCTGGCACCTTTGCTGTGGCAGCAAAAGCTGGACGTTTGTCTTTTTTGCTCCGGAGGTTGCCAAAAGCGAAAAAAGGTGCTTTTGAGGATGGAGTCCGCAGGAAAGCAGAGAGGGCCAAATTGTCTGGGGCATTTGAAAGGGTTCCAGGAGGCAGTGAGAACCAGCATTACTTTTCCCCGCTGGCACCTTTGCTGTGGCAGCAAAAGCTGGACGTTTGTCTTTTTTGCTCCGGAGGCTGCCGAAAGCGAAAACAGGTGCTTTTGAGGATGGAGTACGCAGGAAAGCAGAGAGAGCCAAATTGTCTGGGGCATTTGAAGGAGTTCCAGGAGGCAGTGAGAACCAGCATTACTTTTCCCTGCTGGCACGTTTGCTGTGGCAGCAAAAGCTGGACGTTTGTCTTTTTTGCTCCGGAGGTTGCCGAAAGCGAAAACAGGTGCTTTTGAGGATGGAGTCCGCAGGAAAGCAGAGAGGGCCAAATTGTCTGGGGCATTTGAAAGGGTTCCAGGAGGCAGTGAGAACCAGCATTACTTTTCCCCGCTGGCACCTTTGCTGTGGCAGCAAAAGCTGGACGTTTGTCTTTTTTGCTCCGGAGGCTGCCCAAAGCGAAAACAGGTGCTTTTGAGGATGGAGTCCGCAGGAAAGCAGAGAGGGCCAAATTGTCTGTGGCATTTGAAAGGGTTCCAGGAGGCAGTGAGAACCAGCATAACTTTTCCCCGCTGGCACCTTTGCTGTGGCAGCAAAAGCTGGACGTTTGTCTTTTTTGCTCCGGAGGGCGCCGAAAGCGAAAATAGGTTCTTTTGAGGATGGAGTCCGCAGGAAAGCAGAGAGAGCCAAATTGTCTGGGGCATTTGAAAGGGTTCCAGGAGGCAGTGAAAACCAGCATTACTTTTCCCCGCTGGCACCTTTGCTGTGGCAGCAAAAGCTGGACGTTTGTCTTTTTTGCTCCGGAGGCTGCCCAAAGCGAAAACAGCTGCTTTTGAGGATGGAGTCCGCAGCAAAGCAGAGAGGGCCAAATTGTCTGTGGCATTTGAAAGGGTTCCAGGAGGCAGTGAGAACCAGCATTACTTTTCCCCGCTGGCACCTTTGCTGTGGCAGCAAAAGCTGGACGTTTGTCTTTTTTGCTCCGGAGGCTGCCGAAAGCGAAAACAGGTGCTTTTGAGGATGGAGTCCGCAGGAAAGCAGAGGGCCAAATTGTCTGGGGCATTTGAAAGGGTTCCAGGAGGCAGTGAGAACCGGCATTACTTTTCCCCGCTGGCACCTTTGTTGTGGCAGCAAAAGCTGGACGTTTGTCTTTTTTGCTCCGGAGGCTGCCGAAAGCGAAAACAGGTGCTTTTGAGGATGGAGTCCGCAGGAAAGCAGAGAGGGCCAAATTGTCTGTGGCATTTGAAAGGGTTCCAGGAGGCAGTGAGAACCAGCATTACTTTTCCCTGCTGGCACGTTTGCTGTGGCAGCAAAAGCTGGACGTTTGTCTTTTTTGCTCCGGAGGCTGCCGAAAGCGAAAGCAGCTGCTTTTGAGGATGGAGTCCGCAGGAAAGCAGAGAGGGCCAAATTGTCTGTGGCATTTGAAAGGGTTCCAGGAGGCAGTGAGAACCAGCATTACTTTTCCCCGCTGGCACCTTTGCTGTGGCAGCAAAAGCTGGACGTTTGTCTTTTTTGCTCCGGAGGCTGCCCAAAGCGAAAACAGGTGCTTTTGAGGATGGAGTCCGCAGCAAAGCAGAGAGGGCCAAATTGTCTGTGGCATTTGAAAGGGTTCCAGGAGGCAGTGAGAACCAGCATTACTTTTCCCCGCTGCCACCTTTGCTGTGGCAGCAAAAGCTGGACGTTTGTCTTTTTTGCTCCGGAGGCTGCCGAAAGCGAAAACAGGTGCTTTTGAGGATGGAGTCCGCAGGAAAGCAGAGAGGGCCAAATTGTCTGTGGCATTTGAAAGGGTTCCAGGAGGCAGTGAGAACCAGCATTACTTTTCCCCGCTGGTACCTTTGCTGTGGCAGCAAAAGCTGGACGTTTGTCTTTTTTGCTCTGGAGGCTGCCGAAAGCGAAAACAGGTGCTTTTGAGGATGGAGTCCGCAGGAAAGCAGAGGGCCAAATTGTCTGGGGCATTTGAAAGGGTTCCAGGAGGCAGTGAGAACCGGCATTACTTTTCCCCGCTGGCACCTTTGTTGTGGCAGCAAAAGCTGGACGTTTGTCTTTTTTGCTCCGGAGGCTGCCGAAAGCGAAAACAGGTGCTTTTGAGGATGGAGTCCGCAGGAAAGCAGAGAGGGCCAAATTGTCTGTGGCATTTGAAAGGGTTCCAGGAGGCAGTGAGAACCAGCATTACTTTTCCCTGCTGGCACGTTTGCTGTGGCAGCAAAAGCTGGACGTTTGTCTTTTTTGCTCCGGAGGCTGCCGAAAGCGAAAGCAGCTGCTTTTGAGGATGGAGTCCGCAGGAAAGCAGAGAGGGCCAAATTGTCTGGGGCATTTGAAAGGGTTCCAGGAGGCAGTGAGAACCAGCATTACTTTTCCCCGCTGGCACCTTTGCTGTGGCAGCAAAAGCTGGACGTTTGTCTTTTTTGCTCCGGAGGCTGCCGAAAGCGAAAACAGCTGCTTTTGAGGATGGAGTCCGCAGGAAAGCAGAGAGGGCCAAATTGTCTGGGGCATTTGAAAGGGTTCCAGGAGGCAGTGAGAACCAGCATTACTTTTCCCCGCTGGCACCTTTGCTGTGGCAGCAAAAGCTGGACGTTTGTCTTTTTTGCTCCGGAGGCTGCCGAAAGCGAAAACAGGTGCTTTTGAGGATGGAGTCCGCAGGAAAGCAGAGAGGGCCAAATTGTCTGTGGCATTTGAAAGGGTTCCAGGAGGCAGTGAGAACCAGCATTACTTTTCCCCGCTGGCACCTTTGCTGTGGCAGCAAAAGCTGGACGTTTGTCTTTTTTGCTCCGGAGGCTGCCGAAAGCGAAAACAGCTGCTTTTGAGGATGGAGTCCGCAGGAAAGCAGAGAGGGCCAAATTGTCTGTGGCATTTGAAAGGGTTCCAGGAGGCAGTGAGAACCAGCATTACTTTTCCCCGCTGGCACCTTTGCTGTGGCAGCAAAAGCTGGACGTTTGTCTTTTTTGCTCCGGAGGCTGCCGAAAGCGAAAACAGGTGCTTTTGAGGATGGAGTCCGCAGGAAAGCAGAGAGGGCCAAATTGTCTGTGGCATTTGAAAGGGTTCCAGGAGGCAGTGAGAACCAGCATTACTTTTCCCCGCTGGTACCTTTGCTGTGGCAGCAAAAGCTGGACGTTTGTCTTTTTTGCTCTGGAGGCTGCCGAAAGCGAAAACAGGTGCTTTTGAGGATGGAGTCCGCAGGAAAGCAGAGAGGGCCAAATTGTCTGTGGCATTTGAAAGGGTTCCAGGAGGCAGTGAGAACCAGCATTACTTTTCCCCACTGGCACCTTTGCTGTGGCAGCAAAAGCTGGACGTTTGTCTTTTTTGCTCCGGAGGCTGCCGAAAGCGAAAACAGCTGCTTTTGAGGATGGAGTCCGCAGGAAAGCAGAGAGGGCCAAATTGTCTGTGGCATTTGAAAGGGTTCCAGGAGGCAGTGAGAACCAGCATTACTTTTCCCCACTGGAACCTTTGCTGTGGCAGCAAAAGCTGGACGTTTGTCTTTTTTGCTCCGGAGGCTGCCGAAAGCGAAAACAGCTGCTTTTGAGGATGGAGTCCGCAGGAAAGCAGAGAGGGCCAAATTGTCTGGGGCATTTGAAAGGGTTCCAGGAGGCAGTGAGAACCAGCATTACTTTTCCCCGCTGGCACCTTTGCTGTGGCAGCAAAAGCTGGACGTTTGTCTTTTTTGCTCCGGAGGCTGCCGAAAGCGAAAACAGGTGCTTTTGAGGATGGAGTCCGCAGGAAAGCAGAGAGGGCCAAATTGTCTGGGGCATTTGAAAGGGTTCCAGGAGGCAGTGAGAACCAGCATTACTTTTCCCCGCTGCCACCTTTGCTGTGGCAGCAAAAGCTGGACGTTTGTCTTTTTTGCTCCGGAGGCTGCCGAAAGCGAAAACAGGTGCTTTTGAGGTTGGAGTCCACAGGAAAGCAGAGAGGGCCAAATTGTCTGTGGCATTTGAAAGGGTTCCAGGAGGCAGTGAGAACCAGCATTACTTTCCCCGCTGGCACCTTTGCTGTGGCAGCAAAAGCTGGACGTTTGTCTTTTTTGCTCCGGAGGCTGCCGAAAGCGAAAACATGAGCTTTTGAGGATGGAGTCCGCAAAAAAGCAGAGAGGGCCAAATTGTCTGTGGCATTTGAAAGGGTTCCAGGAGGCAGTGAGAACCAGCATTACTTTTCCCCGCTGGCACCTTTGCTGTGGCAGCAAAAGCTGGACGTTTGTCTTTTTTGCTCCGGAGGCTGCCGAAAGCGAAAACAGGTGCTTTTGAGGATGGAGTCCGCAGGAAAGCAGAGAGGGCCAAATTGTCTGTGGCATTTGAAAGGGTTCCAGGAGGCAGTGAGAACCGGCATTACTTTTCCCCACTGGCACCTTTGTTGTGGCAGCAAAAGCTGGACGTTTGTCTTTTTTGCTCCGGAGGCTGCCGAAAGCGAAAACAGGTGCTTTTGAGGATGGAGTCCGCAGGAAAGCAGAGAGGGCCAAATTGTCTGTGGCATTTGAAAGGGTTCCAGGAGGCAGTGAGAACCAGCATTACTTTTCCCTGCTGGCACGTTTGCTGTGGCAGCAAAAGCTGGACGTTTGTCTTTTTTGCTCCGGAGGGCGCCGAAAGCGAAAATAGGTGCTTTTGAGGATGGAGTCCGAAGGAAAGCAGAGAGGGCCAAATTGTCTGTGGCATTTGAAAGGGTTCCAGGAGGCAGTGAGAACCAGCATAACTTTTCCCCGCTGGCACCTTTGCTGTGGCAGCAAAAGCTGGACGTTTGTCTTTTTTGCTCCGGAGGCTGCCGAAAGCGAAAGCAGCTGCTTTTGAGGATGGAGTCCGCAGGAAAGCAGAGAGGGCCAAATTGTCTGGGGCATTTGAAAGGGTTCCAGGAGGCAGTGAGAACCAGCATTACTTTTCCCCGCTGGCACCTTTGCTGTGGCAGCAAAAGCTGGACGTTTGTCTTTTTTGCTCCGGAGGCTGCCGAAAGCGAAAACAGGTGCTTTTGAGGATGGAGTCCGCAGGAAAGCAGAGAGGGCCAAATTGTCTGTGGCAATTGAAAGGGTTCCAGGAGGCAGTGAGAACCAGCATTACTTTTCCCCGCTGGCACCTTTGCTGTGGCAGCAAAAGCTGGACGTTTGTCTTTTTTGCTCCGGAGGCTGCCGAAAGCGAAAACAGGTGCTTTTGAGGATGGAGTCCGCAGGAAAGCAGAGAGGGCCAAATTGTCTGTGGCATTTGAAAGGGTTCCAGGAGGCAGTGAGAACCAGCATAACTTTTCCCCGCTGGCACCTTTGCTGTGGCAGCAAAAGCTGGACGTTTGTCTTTTTTGCTCCGGAGGGCGCCGAAAGCGAAAATAGGTTCTTTTGAGGATGGAGTCCGCAGGAAAGCAGAGAGGGCCAAATTGTCTGTGGCATTTGAAAGGGTTCCAGGAGGCAGTGAGAACCAGCATTACTTTTCCCCGCTGGCACCTTTGCTGTGGCAGCAAAAGCTGGACGTTTGTCTTTTTTGCTCCGGAGGCTGCCGAAAGCGAAAACAGCTGCTTTTGAGGATGGAGTCCGCAGGAAAGCAGAGAGGGCCAAATTGTCTGTGGCATTTGAAAGGGTTCCAGGAGGCAGTGAGAACCGGCATTACTTTTCCCCGCTGGCACCTTTGTTGTGGCAGCAAAAGCTGGACGTTTGTCTTTTTTGCTCCGGAGGCTGCCGAAAGCGAAAACAGGTGCTTTTGAGGATGGAGTCCGCAGGAAAGCAGAGAGGGCCAAATTGTCTGTGGCATTTGAAAGGGTTCCAGGAGGCAGTGAGAACCAGCATTACTTTTCCCCGCTGGCACCTTTGCTGTGGCAGCAAAAGCTGGACGTTTGTCTTTTTTGCTCCGGAGGCTGCCGAAAGCGAAAGCAGCTGCTTTTGAGGATGGAGTCCGCAGGAAAGCAGAGAGGGCCAAATTGTCTGTGGCATTTGAAAGGGTTCCAGGAGGCAGTGAGAACCAGCATTACTTTTCCCCGCTGGCACCTTTGCTGTGGCAGCAAAAGCTGGACGTTTGTCTTTTTTGCTCCGGAGGCTGCCGAAAGCGAAAACAGGTGCTTTTGAGGATGGAGTCCACAGGAAAGCAGAGAGGGCCAAATTGTCTGTGGCAATTGAAAGGGTTCCAGGAGGCAGTGAGAACCAGCATTACTTTTCCCCGCTGGCACCTTTGCTGTGGCAGCAAAAGCTGGACGTTTGTCTTTTTTGCTCTGGAGGCTGCCGAAAGCGAAAACAGGTGCTTTTGAGGATGGAGTCCACAGGAAAGCAGAGAGGGCCAAATTGTCTGTGGCATTTGAAAGGGTTCCAGGAGGCAGTGAGAACCAGCATTACTTTTCCCCGCTGGCACCTTTGCTGTGGCAGCAAAAGCTGGACGTTTGTCTTTTTTGCTCCGGAGGCTGCCGAAAGCGAAAACAGCTGCTTTTGAGGATGGAGTCCACAGGAAAGCAGAGAGGGCCAAATTGTCTGTGGCATTTGAAGAGGTTCCAGGAGGCAGTGAGAACCAGCATTACTTTTCCCTGCTGGTACCTTTGCTGTGGCAGCAAAAGCTGGACGTTTGTCTTTTTTGCTCCGGAGGGCGCAGAAAGCAAAAATAGGTTCTTTTGAGGATGGAGTCCGCAGGAAAGCAGAGAGGGCCAAATTGTCTGTGGCATTTGAAAGGGTTCCAGGAGGCAGTGAGAACCAGCATTACTTTTCCCCGCTGGCACCTTTGCTGTGGCAGCAAAAGCTGGACGTTTGTCTTTTTTGCTCCGGAGGCTGCCGAAAGCGAAAATAGGTTCTTTTGAGGATGGAGTCCGCAGGAAAGCAGAGAGGGCCAAATTGTCTGTGGCATTTGAAAGGGTTCCAGGAGGCAGTGAGAACCAGCATTACTTTTCCCCGCTGGCACCTTTGCTGTGGCAGCAAAAGCTGGACGTTTGTCTTTTTTGCTCCGGAGGCTGCCGAAAGCGAAAATAGGTGCTTTTGAGGATGGAGTCCGCAGGAAAGCAGAGAGGGCCAAATTGTCTGTGGCATTTGAAAGGGTTCCAGGAGGCAGTGATAACCAGCATTACTTTTCCCCGCTGGCACCTTTGCTGTGGCAGCAAAAGCTGGACGTTTGTCTTTTTTGCTCCGGAGGCTGCCGAAAGCGAAAACAGCTGCTTTTGAGGATGGAGTCCACAGGAAAGCAGAGAGGGCCAAATTGTCTGTGGCATTTGAAGAGGTTCCAGGAGGCAGTGAGAACCAGCATTACTTTTCCCTGCTGGTACCTTTACTGTGGCAGCAAAAGCTGGACGTTTGTCTTTTTTGCTCCGGAGGGCGCAGAAAGCAAAAATAGGTTCTTTTGAGGATGGAGTCCGCAGGAAAGCAGAGAGGGCCAAATTGTCTGTGGCATTTGAAAGGGTTCCAGGAGGCAGTGAGAACGAGCATTACTTTTCCCCGCTGGCACCTTTGCTGTGGCAGCAAAAGCTGGACGTTTGTCTTTTTTGCTCCGGAGGCTGCCGAAAGCGAAAATAGGTTCTTTTGAGGATGGAGTCCGCAGGAAAGCAGAGAGGGCCAAATTGTCTGGGGCATTTGAAAGGGTTCCAGGAGGCAGTGAGAACCAGCATAACTTTTCCCCGCTGGCACCTTTGCTGTGGCAGCAAAAGCTGGACGTTTGTCTTTTTTGCTCCGGAGGGCGCCGAAAGCGAAAATAGGTTCTTTTGAGGATGGAGTCCGCAGGAAAGCAGAGAGGGCCAAATTGTCTGTGGCATTTGAAAGGGTTCCAGGAGGCAGTGAGAACCAGCATTACTTTTCCCCGCTGGCACCTTTGCTGTGGCAGCAAAAGCTGGACGTTTGTCTTTTTTGCTCCGGAGGCTGCCGAAAGCGAAAACAGGTGCTTTTGAGGATGGAGTCCGCAGGAAAGCAGAGAGGGCCAAATTGTCTGTGGCATTTGAAAGGGTTCCAGGAGGCAGTGAGAACCGGCATTACTTTTCCCCGCTGGCACCTTTGTTGTGGCAGCAAAAGCTGGACGTTTGTCTTTTTTGCTCCGGAGGCTGCCGAAAGCGAAAACAGGTGCTTTTGAGGATGGAGTCCGCAGGAAAACAGAGAGGGCCAAATTGTCTGTGGCATTTGAAAGGGTTCCAGGAGGCAGTGAGAACCAGCATTACTTTTCCCTGCTGGCACCTTTGCTGTGGCAGCAAAAGCTGGACGTTTGTCTTTTTTGCTCCGGAGGGCGCCGAAAGCAAAAATAGGTTCTTTTGAGGATGGAGTCCGCAGGAAAGCAGAGAGGGCCAAATTGTCTGTGGCATTTGAAAGGGTTCCAGGAGGCAGTGAGAACCAGCATGACTTTTCCCCGCTGGCACCTTTGCTGTGGCAGCAAAAGCTGGACGTTTGTCTTTTTTGCTCCGGAGGCTGCCGAAAGCGAAAACAGCTGCTTTTGAGGATGGAGTCCGCAGGAAAGCAGAGAGGGCCAAATTGTCTGTGGCATTTGAAAGGGTTCCAGGAGGCAGTGAGAACCAGCATTACTTTTCCCCGCTGGCACCTTTGCTGTGGCAGCAAAAGCTGGACGTTTGTCTTTTTTGCTCCGGAGGCTGCCGAAAGCGAAAACAGCTGCTTTTGAGGATGGAGTCCGCAGGAAAGCAGAGAGGGCCAAATTGTCTGTGGCATTTGAAAGGGTTCCAGGAGGCAGTGAGAACCGGCATTACATTTCCCCGCTGGCACCTTTGTTGTGGCAGCAAAAGCTGGACGTTTGTCTTTTTTGCTCTGGAGGCTGCCGAAAGCGAAAACAGGTGCTTTTGAGGATGGAGTCCGCAGGAAAGCAGAGAGGGCCAAATTGTCTGTGGCATTTGAAAGGGTTCCAGGAGGCAGTGAGAACCAGCATTACTTTTCCCTGCTGGCACCTTTGCTGTGGCAGCAAAAGCTGGACGTTTGTCTTTTTTGCTCCGGAGGGCGCCGAAAGCAAAAATAGGTTCTTTTGAGGATGGAGTCCGCAGGAAAGCAGAGAGGGCCAAATTGTCTGTGGCATTTGAAAGGGTTCCAGGAGGCAGTGAGAACCAGCATGACTTTTCCCCGCTGGCACCTTTGCTGTGGCAGCAAAAGCTGGACGTTTGTCTTTTTTGCTCCGGAGGCTGCCGAAAGCGAAAACAGGTGCTTTTGAGGATGGAGTCCGCAGGAAAGCAGAGAGGGCCAAATTGTCTGTGGCATTTGAAAGGGTTCCAGGAGGCAGTGAGAACCAGCATTACTTTTCCCCGCTGGCACCTTTGCTGTGGCAGCAAAAGCTGGACGTTTGTCTTTTTTGCTCCGGAGGCTGCCGAAAGCGAAAACAGGTGCTTTTGAGGATGGAGTCCGCAGGAAAGCAGAGAGGGCCAAATTGTCTGTGGCATTTGAAAGGGTTCCAGGAGGCAGTGAGAACCGGCATTACTTTTCCCCGCTGGCACCTTTGTTGTGGCAGCAAAAGCTGGACGTTTGTCTTTTTTGCTCCGGAGGCTGCCGAAAGCGAAAACAGGTGCTTTTGAGGATGGAGTCCGCAGGAAAACAGAGAGGGCCAAATTGTCTGTGGCATTTGAAAGGGTTCCAGGAGGCAGTGAGAACCAGCATTACTTTTCCCTGCTGGCACCTTTGCTGTGGCAGCAAAAGCTGGACGTTTGTCTTTTTTGCTCCGGAGGGCGCCGAAAGCAAAAATAGGTTCTTTTGAGGATGGAGTCCGCAGGAAAGCAGAGAGGGCCAAATTGTCTGTGGCATTTGAAAGGGTTCCAGGAGGCAGTGAGAACCAGCATGACTTTTCCCCGCTGGCACCTTTGCTGTGGCAGCAAAAGCTGGACGTTTGTCTTTTTTGCTCCGGAGGCTGCCGAAAGCGAAAACAGCTGCTTTTGAGGATGGAGTCCGCAGGAAAGCAGAGAGGGCCAAATTGTCTGTGGCATTTGAAAGGGTTCCAGGAGGCAGTGAGAACCAGCATTACTTTTCCCCGCTGGCACCTTTGCTGTGGCAGCAAAAGCTGGACGTTTGTCTTTTTTGCTCCGGAGGCTGCCGAAAGCGAAAACAGGTGCTTTTGAGGATGGAGTCCGCAGGAAAGCAGAGAGGGCCAAATTGTCTGTGGCATTTGAAAGGGTTCCAGGAGGCAGTGAGAACCGGCATTACATTTCCCCGCTGGCACCTTTGTTGTGGCAGCAAAAGCTGGACGTTTGTCTTTTTTGCTCTGGAGGCTGCCGAAAGCGAAAACAGGTGCTTTTGAGGATGGAGTCCGCAGGAAAGCAGAGAGGGCCAAATTGTCTGTGGCATTTGAAAGGGTTCCAGGAGGCAGTGAGAACCAGCATTACTTTTCCCTGCTGGCACCTTTGCTGTGGCAGCAAAAGCTGGACGTTTGTCTTTTTTGCTCCGGAGGGCGCCGAAAGCAAAAATAGGTTCTTTTGAGGATGGAGTCCGCAGGAAAGCAGAGAGGGCCAAATTGTCTGTGGCATTTGAAAGGGTTCCAGGAGGCAGTGAGAACCAGCATGACTTTTCCCCGCTGGCACCTTTGCTGTGGCAGCAAAAGCTGGACGTTTGTCTTTTTTGCTCCGGAGGCTGCCGAAAGCGAAAACAGGTGCTTTTGAGGATGGAGTCCGCAGGAAAGCAGAGAGGGCCAAATTGTCTGTGGCATTTGAAAGGGTTCCAGGAGGCAGTGAGAACCAGCATTACTTTTCCCCGCTGGCACCTTTGCTGTGGCAGCAAAAGCTGGACGTTTGTCTTTTTTGCTCCGGAGGTTGCCGAAAGCGAAAACAGGTGCTTTTGAGGATGGAGTCCGCAGGAAAGCAGAGAGGGCCAAATTGTCTGTGGCATTTGAAAGGGTTCCAGGAGGCAGTGAGAACCAGCATAACTTTTCCCCGCTGGCACCTTTGCTGTGGCAGCAAAAGCTGGACGTTTGTCTTTTTTGCTCCGGAGGGCGCCGAAAGCGAAAATAGGTTCTTTTGAGGATGGAGTCCGCAGGAAAGCAGAGAGGGCCAAATTGTCTGTGGCATTTGAAAGGGTTCCAGGAGGCAGTGAGAACCAGCATTACTTTTCCCCGCTGGCACCTTTGCTGTGGCAGCAAAAGCTGGACGTTTGTCTTTTTTGCTCCGGAGGCTGCCGAAAGCGAAAACAGGTGCTTTTGAGGATGGAGTCCACAGGAAAGCAGAGAGGGCCAAATTGTCTGTGGCATTTGAAAGGGTTCCAGGAGGCAGTGAGAACCAGCATTCCTTTTCCCCGCTGGCACCTTTGCTGTGGCAGCAAAAGCTGGACGTTTGTCTTTTTTGCTCCGGAGGCTGCCAAAAGCGAAAACAGCTGCTTTTGAGGATGGAGTCCGCAGGAAAGCAGAGAGGGCCAAATTGTCTGTGGCATTTGAAGAGGTTCCAGGAGGCAGTGAGAACCAGCATTACTTTTCCCCGCTGGTACCTTTGCTGTGGCAGCAAAAGCTGGACGTTTGTCTTTTTTGCTCCGGAGGGCGCCGAAAGCAAAAATAGGTTCTTTTGAGGATGGAGTCCGCAGGAAAGCAGAGAGGGCCAAATTGTCTGTGGCATTTGAAAGGGTTCCAGGAGGCAGTGAGAACGAGCATTACTTTTCCCCGCTGGCACCTTTGCTGTGGCAGCAAAAGCTGGACGTTTGTCTTTTTTGCTCCGGAGGCTGCCGAAAGCGAAAATAGGTTCTTTTGAGGATGGAGTCCGCAGGAAAGCAGAGAGGGCCAAATTGTCTGTGGCATTTGAAAGGGTTCCAGGAGGCAGTGAGAACCAGCATTACTTTTCCCCGCTGGCACCTTTGCTGTGGCAGCAAAAGCTGGACGTTTGTCTTTTTTGCTCCGGAGGCTGCCGAAAGCGAAAGCAGCTGCTTTTGAGGATGGAGTCCGCAGGAAAGCAGAGAGGGCCAAATTGTCTGTGGCATTTGAAAGGGTTCCAGGAGGCAGTGAGAACCAGCATTACTTTTCCCCGCTGGCACCTTTGCTGTGGCAGCAAAAGCTGGACGTTTGTCTTTTTTGCTCCGGAGGCTGCCGAAAGCGAAAACAGGTGCTTTTGAGGATGGAGTCCACAGGAAAGCAGAGAGGGCCAAATTGTCTGTGGCAATTGAAAGGGTTCCAGGAGGCAGTGAGAACCAGCATTACTTTTCCCCGCTGGCACCTTTGCTGTGGCAGCAAAAGCTGGACGTTTGTCTTTTTTGCTCTGGAGGCTGCCGAAAGCGAAAACAGGTGCTTTTGAGGATGGAGTCCACAGGAAAGCAGAGAGGGCCAAATTGTCTGTGGCATTTGAAAGGGTTCCAGGAGGCAGTGAGAACCAGCATTACTTTTCCCCGCTGGCACCTTTGCTGTGGCAGCAAAAGCTGGACGTTTGTCTTTTTTGCTCCGGAGGCTGCCGAAAGCGAAAACAGCTGCTTTTGAGGATGGAGTCCACAGGAAAGCAGAGAGGGCCAAATTGTCTGTGGCATTTGAAGAGGTTCCAGGAGGCAGTGAGAACCAGCATTACTTTTCCCTGCTGGTACCTTTGCTGTGGCAGCAAAAGCTGGACGTTTGTCTTTTTTGCTCCGGAGGGCGCAGAAAGCAAAAATAGGTTCTTTTGAGGATGGAGTCCGCAGGAAAGCAGAGAGGGCCAAATTGTCTGTGGCATTTGAAAGGGTTCCAGGAGGCAGTGAGAACCAGCATTACTTTTCCCCGCTGGCACCTTTGCTGTGGCAGCAAAAGCTGGACGTTTGTCTTTTTTGCTCCGGAGGCTGCTGAAAGCGAAAATAGGTTCTTTTGAGGATGGAGTCCGCAGGAAAGCAGAGAGGGCCAAATTGTCTGTGGCATTTGAAAGGGTTCCAGGAGGCAGTGAGAACCAGCATTACTTTTCCCCGCTGGCACCTTTGCTGTGGCAGCAAAAGCTGGACGTTTGTCTTTTTTGCTCCGGAGGCTGCCGAAAGCGAAAATAGGTGCTTTTGAGGATGGAGTCCGCAGGAAAGCAGAGAGGGCCAAATTGTCTGTGGCATTTGAAAGGGTTCCAGGAGGCAGTGAGAACCAGCATTACTTTTCCCCGCTGGCACCTTTGCTGTGGCAGCAAAAGCTGGACGTTTGTCTTTTTTGCTCCGGAGGCTGCCGAAAGCGAAAACAGCTGCTTTTGAGGATGGAGTCCACAGGAAAGCAGAGAGGGCCAAATTGTCTGTGGCATTTGAAGAGGTTCCAGGAGGCAGTGAGAACCAGCATTACTTTTCCCTGCTGGTACCTTTACTGTGGCAGCAAAAGCTGGACGTTTGTCTTTTTTGCTCCGGAGGGCGCAGAAAGCAAAAATAGGTTCTTTTGAGGATGGAGTCCGCAGGAAAGCAGAGAGGGCCAAATTGTCTGTGGCATTTGAAAGGGTTCCAGGAGGCAGTGAGAACCAGCATTACTTTTCCCCGCTGGCACCTTTGCTGTGGCAGCAAAAGCTGGACGTTTGTCTTTTTTGCTCCGGAGGCTGCCGAAAGCGAAAATAGGTTCTTTTGAGGATGGAGTCCGCAGGAAAGCAGAGAGGGCCAAATTGTCTGTGGCATTTGAAAGGGTTCCAGGAGGCAATGAGAACCAGCATAACTTTTCCCCGCTGGCACCTTTGCTGTGGCAGCAAAAGCTGGACGTTTGTCTTTTTTGCTCCGGAGGGCGCCGAAAGCGAAAATAGGTTCTTTTGAGGATGGAGTCCGCAGGAAAGCAGAGAGGGCCAAATTGTCTGTGGCATTTGAAAGGGTTCCAGGAGGCAGTGAGAACCAGCATTACTTTTCCCCGCTGGCACCTTTGCTGTGGCAGCAAAAGCTGGACGTTTGTCTTTTTTGCTCCGGAGGCTGCCGAAAGCGAAAACAGGTGCTTTTGAGGATGGAGTCCGCAGGAAAGCAGAGAGGGCCAAATTGTCTGTGGCATTTGAAAGGGTTCCAGGAGGCAGTGAGAACCGGCATTACTTTTCCCCGCTGGCACCTTTGCTGTGGCAGCAAAAGCTGGACGTTTGTCTTTTTTGCTCCGGAGGCTGCCGAAAGCGAAAACAGGTGCTTTTGAGGATGGAGTCCGCAGGAAAACAGAGAGGGCCAAATTGTCTGTGGCATTTGAAAGGGTTCCAGGAGGCAGTGAGAACGAGCATTACTTTTCCCCGCTGGCACCTTTGCTGTGGCAGCAAAAGCTGGACGTTTGTCTTTTTTGCTCCGGAGGGCGCCGAAAGCAAAAATAGGTTCTTTTGAGGATGGAGTCCGCAGGAAAGCAGAGAGGGCCAAATTGTCTGGGGCATTTGAAAGGGTTCCAGGAGGCAGTGAGAACCAGCATGACTTTTCCCCGCTGGCACCTTTGCTGTGGCAGCAAAAGCTGGACGTTTGTCTTTTTTGCTCCGGAGGCTGCCGAAAGCGAAAACAGCTGCTTTTGAGGATGGAGTCCGCAGGAAAGCAGAGAGGGCCAAATTGTCTGTGGCATTTGAAAGGGTTCCAGGAGGCAGTGAGAACCAGCATTACTTTTCCCCGCTGGCACCTTTGCTGTGGCAGCAAAAGCTGGACGTTTGTCTTTTTTGCTCCGGAGGCTGCCGAAAGCGAAAACAGGTGCTTTTGAGGATGGAGTCCGCAGGAAAGCAGAGAGGGCCAAATTGTCTGTGGCATTTGAAAGGGTTCCAGGAGGCAGTGAGAACCAGCATGACTTTTCCCCGCTGGCACCTTTGCTGTGGCAGCAAAAGCTGGACGTTTGTCTTTTTTGCTCCGGAGGCTGCCGAAAGCGAAAACAGGTGCTTTTGAGGATGGAGTCCGCAGGAAAGCAGAGAGGGCCAAATTGTCTGTGGCATTTGAAAGGGTTCCAGGAGGCAGTGAGAACCAGCATTACTTTTCCCCGCTGGCACCTTTGCTGTGGCAGCAAAAGCTGGACGTTTGTCTTTTTTGCTCCGGAGGTTGCCGAAAGCGAAAACAGGTGCTTTTGAGGATGGAGTCCGCAGGAAAGCAGAGAGGGCCAAATTGTCTGTGGCATTTGAAAGGGTTCCAGGAGGCAGTGAGAACCAGCATAACTTTTCCCCGCTGGCACCTTTGCTGTGGCAGCAAAAGCTGGACGTTTGTCTTTTTTGCTCCGGAGGGCGCCGAAAGCGAAAATAGGTTCTTTTGAGGATGGAGTCCGCAGGAAAGCAGAGAGGGCCAAATTGTCTGTGGCATTTGAAAGGGTTCCAGGAGGCAGTGAGAACCAGCATTACTTTTCCCCGCTGGCACCTTTGCTGTGGCAGCAAAAGCTGGACGTTTGTCTTTTTTGCTCCGGAGGCTGCCGAAAGCGAAAACAGGTGCTTTTGAGGATGGAGTCCACAGGAAAGCAGAGAGGGCCAAATTGTCTGTGGCATTTGAAAGGGTTCCAGGAGGCAGTGAGAACCAGCATTCCTTTTCCCCGCTGGCACCTTTGCTGTGGCAGCAAAAGCTGGACGTTTGTCTTTTTTGCTCCGGAGGCTGCCAAAAGCGAAAACAGCTGCTTTTGAGGATGGAGTCCGCAGGAAAGCAGAGAGGGCCAAATTGTCTGTGGCATTTGAAGAGGTTCCAGGAGGCAGTGAGAACCAGCATTACTTTTCCCCGCTGGTACCTTTGCTGTGGCAGCAAAAGCTGGACGTTTGTCTTTTTTGCTCCGGAGGGCGCCGAAAGCAAAAATAGGTTCTTTTGAGGATGGAGTCCGCAGGAAAGCAGAGAGGGCCAAATTGTCTGTGGCATTTGAAAGGGTTCCAGGAGGCAGTGAGAACGAGCATTACTTTTCCCCGCTGGCACCTTTGCTGTGGCAGCAAAAGCTGGACGTTTGTCTTTTTTGCTCCGGAGGCTGCCGAAAGCGAAAATAGGTTCTTTTGAGGATGGAGTCCGCAGGAAAGCAGAGAGGGCCAAATTGTCTGTGGCATTTGAAAGGGTTCCAGGAGGCAGTGAGAACCAGCATTACTTTTCCCCGCTGGCACCTTTGCTGTGGCAGCAAAAGCTGGACGTTTGTCTTTTTTGCTCCGGAGGCTGCCGAAAGCGAAAGCAGCTGCTTTTGAGGATGGAGTCCGCAGGAAAGCAGAGAGGGCCAAATTGTCTGTGGCATTTGAAAGGGTTCCAGGAGGCAGTGAGAACCAGCATTACTTTTCCCCGCTGGCACCTTTGCTGTGGCAGCAAAAGCTGGACGTTTGTCTTTTTTGCTCCGGAGGCTGCCGAAAGCGAAAACAGGTGCTTTTGAGGATGGAGTCCACAGGAAAGCAGAGAGGGCCAAATTGTCTGTGGCAATTGAAAGGGTTCCAGGAGGCAGTGAGAACCAGCATTACTTTTCCCCGCTGGCACCTTTGCTGTGGCAGCAAAAGCTGGACGTTTGTCTTTTTTGCTCTGGAGGCTGCCGAAAGCGAAAACAGGTGCTTTTGAGGATGGAGTCCACAGGAAAGCAGAGAGGGCCAAATTGTCTGTGGCATTTGAAAGGGTTCCAGGAGGCAGTGAGAACCAGCATTACTTTTCCCCGCTGGCACCTTTGCTGTGGCAGCAAAAGCTGGACGTTTGTCTTTTTTGCTCCGGAGGCTGCCGAAAGCGAAAACAGCTGCTTTTGAGGATGGAGTCCACAGGAAAGCAGAGAGGGCCAAATTGTCTGTGGCATTTGAAGAGGTTCCAGGAGGCAGTGAGAACCAGCATTACTTTTCCCTGCTGGTACCTTTGCTGTGGCAGCAAAAGCTGGACGTTTGTCTTTTTTGCTCCGGAGGGCGCAGAAAGCAAAAATAGGTTCTTTTGAGGATGGAGTCCGCAGGAAAGCAGAGAGGGCCAAATTGTCTGTGGCATTTGAAAGGGTTCCAGGAG
This sequence comes from Vanellus vanellus, assembly GCF_965231255.1. Classification (NCBI taxonomy): domain Eukaryota; kingdom Metazoa; phylum Chordata; class Aves; order Charadriiformes; family Charadriidae; genus Vanellus; species Vanellus vanellus. Next base: position 26,874 of record NW_028126986.1, on the reverse strand, counting down.
GCAGTGAGAACCAGCATTACTTTTCCCCGCTGGCACCTTTGCTGTGGCAGCAAAAGCTGGACGTTTGTCTTTTTTGCTCCGGAGGCTGCTGAAAGCGAAAATAGGTTCTTTTGAGGATGGAGTCCGCAGGAAAGCAGAGAGGGCCAAATTGTCTGTGGCATTTGAAAGGGTTCCAGGAGGCAGTGAGAACCAGCATTACTTTTCCCCGCTGGCACCTTTGCTGTGGCAGCAAAAGCTGGACGTTTGTCTTTTTTGCTCCGGAGGCTGCCGAAAGCGAAAATAGGTGCTTTTGAGGATGGAGTCCGCAGGAAAGCAGAGAGGGCCAAATTGTCTGTGGCATTTGAAAGGGTTCCAGGAGGCAGTGAGAACCAGCATTACTTTTCCCCGCTGGCACCTTTGCTGTGGCAGCAAAAGCTGGACGTTTGTCTTTTTTGCTCCGGAGGCTGCCGAAAGCGAAAACAGCTGCTTTTGAGGATGGAGTCCACAGGAAAGCAGAGAGGGCCAAATTGTCTGTGGCATTTGAAGAGGTTCCAGGAGGCAGTGAGAACCAGCATTACTTTTCCCTGCTGGTACCTTTACTGTGGCAGCAAAAGCTGGACGTTTGTCTTTTTTGCTCCGGAGGGCGCAGAAAGCAAAAATAGGTTCTTTTGAGGATGGAGTCCGCAGGAAAGCAGAGAGGGCCAAATTGTCTGTGGCATTTGAAAGGGTTCCAGGAGGCAGTGAGAACGAGCATTACTTTTCCCCGCTGGCACCTTTGCTGTGGCAGCAAAAGCTGGACGTTTGTCTTTTTTGCTCCGGAGGCTGCCGAAAGCGAAAATAGGTTCTTTTGAGGATGGAGTCCGCAGGAAAGCAGAGAGGGCCAAATTGTCTGTGGCATTTGAAAGGGTTCCAGGAGGCAATGAGAACCAGCATAACTTTTCCCCGCTGGCACCTTTGCTGTGGCAGCAAAAGCTGGACGTTTGTCTTTTTTGCTCCGGAGGGCGCCGAAAGCGAAAATAGGTTCTTTTGAGGATGGAGTCCGCAGGAAAGCAGAGAGGGCCAAATTGTCTGTGGCATTTGAAAGGGTTCCAGGAGGCAGTGAGAACCAGCATTACTTTTCCCCGCTGGCACCTTTGCTGTGGCAGCAAAAGCTGGACGTTTGTCTTTTTTGCTCCGGAGGCTGCCGAAAGCGAAAACAGGTGCTTTTGAGGATGGAGTCCGCAGGAAAGCAGAGAGGGCCAAATTGTCTGTGGCATTTGAAAGGGTTCCAGGAGGCAGTGAGAACCGGCATTACTTTTCCCCGCTGGCACCTTTGCTGTGGCAGCAAAAGCTGGACGTTTGTCTTTTTTGCTCCGGAGGCTGCCGAAAGCGAAAACAGGTGCTTTTGAGGATGGAGTCCGCAGGAAAACAGAGAGGGCCAAATTGTCTGTGGCATTTGAAAGGGTTCCAGGAGGCAGTGAGAACGAGCATTACTTTTCCCCGCTGGCACCTTTGCTGTGGCAGCAAAAGCTGGACGTTTGTCTTTTTTGCTCCGGAGGGCGCCGAAAGCAAAAATAGGTTCTTTTGAGGATGGAGTCCGCAGGAAAGCAGAGAGGGCCAAATTGTCTGGGGCATTTGAAAGGGTTCCAGGAGGCAGTGAGAACCAGCATGACTTTTCCCCGCTGGCACCTTTGCTGTGGCAGCAAAAGCTGGACGTTTGTCTTTTTTGCTCCGGAGGCTGCCGAAAGCGAAAACAGCTGCTTTTGAGGATGGAGTCCGCAGGAAAGCAGAGAGGGCCAAATTGTCTGTGGCATTTGAAAGGGTTCCAGGAGGCAGTGAGAACCAGCATTACTTTTCCCCGCTGGCACCTTTGCTGTGGCAGCAAAAGCTGGACGTTTGTCTTTTTTGCTCCGGAGGCTGCCGAAAGCGAAAACAGGTGCTTTTGAGGATGGAGTCCGCAGGAAAGCAGAGAGGGCCAAATTGTCTGTGGCATTTGAAAGGGTTCCAGGAGGCAGTGAGAACCGGCATTACATTTCCCCGCTGGCACCTTTGTTGTGGCAGCAAAAGCTGGACGTTTGTCTTTTTTGCTCTGGAGGCTGCCGAAAGCGAAAACAGGTGCTTTTGAGGATGGAGTCCGCAGGAAAGCAGAGAGGGCCAAATTGTCTGTGGCATTTGAAAGGGTTCCAGGAGGCAGTGAGAACCAGCATTACTTTTCCCTGCTGGCACCTTTGCTGTGGCAGCAAAAGCTGGACGTTTGTCTTTTTTGCTCCAGAGGGCGCCGAAAGCAAAAATAGGTTCTTTTGAGGATGGAGTCCGCAGGAAAGCAGAGAGGGCCAAATTGTCTGTGGCATTTGAAAGGGTTCCAGGAGGCAGTGAGAACGAGCATTACTTTTCCCCGCTGGCACCTTTGCTGTGGCAGCAAAAGCTGGACGTTTGTCTTTTTTGCTCCGGAGGCTGCCGAAAGCGAAAATAGGTTCTTTTGAGGATGGAGTCCGCAGGAAAGCAGAGAGGGCCAAATTGTCTGTGGCATTTGAAAGGGTTCCAGGAGGCAGTGAGAACCAGCATTACTTTTCCCCGCTGCCACCTTTGCTGTGGCAGCAAAAGCTGGACGTTTGTCTTTTTTGCTCCGGAGGGCGCCGAAAGCGAAAATAGGTTCTTTTGAGGATGGAGTCCGCAGGAAAGCAGAGAGGGCCAAATTGTCTGTGGCATTTGAAAGGGTTCCAGGAGGCAGTGAGAACCAGCATTACTTTTCCCCGCTGGCACCTTTGCTGTGGCAGCGAAAGCTGGACGTTTGTCTTTTTTGCTCCGGAGGCTGCCGAAAGCGAAAACAGCTGCTTTTGAGGATGGAGTCCACAGGAAAGCAGAGAGGGCCAAATTGTCTGTGGCATTTGAAGAGGTTCCAGGAGGCAGTGAGAACCAGCATTACTTTTCCCCGCTGGCACCTTTGTTGTGGCAGCAAAAGCTGGACGTTTGTCTTTTTTGCTCCGGAGGCTGCCGAAAGCGAAAACAGCTGCTTTTGAGGATGGAGTCCGCAGGAAAGCAGAGAGGGCCAAATTGTCTGTGGCATTTGAAAGGGTTCCAGGAGGCAGTGAGAACCAGCATTACTTTTCCCTGCTGGCACCTTTGCTGTGGCAGCAAAAGCTGGACGTTTGTCTTTTTTGCTCCGGAGGGCGCCGAAAGCAAAAATAGGTTCTTTTGAGGATGGAGTCCGCAGGAAAGCAGAGAGGGCCAAATTGTCTGTGGCATTTGAAAGGGTTCCAGGAGGCAGTGAGAACCAGCATAACTTTTCCCCGCTGGCACCTTTGCTGTGGCAGCAAAAGCTGGACGTTTGTCTTTTTTGCTCCGGAGGGCGCCGAAAGCGAAAATAGGTTCTTTTGAGGATGGAGTCCGCAGGAAAGCAGAGAGGGCCAAATTGTCTGGGGCATTTGAAAGGGTTCCAGGAGCCAGTGAGAACCAGCATTACTTTTCCCCGCTGCCACCTTTGCTGTGGCAGTAAAAGCTGGACGTTTGTCTTTTTTGCTCCGGAGGCTGCCGAAAGCGAAAACAGCTGCTTTTGAGGATGGAGTCCGCAGGAAAGCAGAGAGGGCCAAATTGTCTGTGGCATTTGAAAGGGTTCCAGGAGGCAGTGAGAACCAGCATTACTTTTCCCCGCTGGCACCTTTGCTGTGGCAGCAAAAGCTGGACGTTTGTCTTTTTTGCTCCGGAGGCTGCCGAAAGCGAAAACAGGTGCTTTTGAGGATGGAGTCCGCAGGAAAGCAGAGAGGGCCAAATTGTCTGTGGCATTTGAAAGGGTTCCAGGAGGCAGTGAGAACCAGCATTCCTTTTCCCCGCTGGCACCTTTGCTGTGGCAGCAAAAGCTGGACGTTTGTCTTTTTTGCTCCGGAGGCTGCCAAAAGCGAAAACAGCTGCTTTTGAGGATGGAGTCCGCAGGAAAGCAGAGAGGGCCAAATTGTCTGTGGCATTTGAAGAGGTTCCAGGAGGCAGTGAGAACCAGCATTACTTTTCCCCGCTGGTACCTTTGCTGTGGCAGCAAAAGCTGGACGTTTGTCTTTTTTGCTCCGGAGGGCGCCGAAAGCAAAAATAGGTTCTTTTGAGGATGGAGTCCGCAGGAAAGCAGAGAGGGCCAAATTGTCTGTGGCATTTGAAAGGGTTCCAGGAGGCAGTGAGAACGAGCATTACTTTTCCCCGCTGGCACCTTTGCTGTGGCAGCAAAAGCTGGACGTTTGTCTTTTTTGCTCCGGAGGCTGCCGAAAGCGAAAATAGGTTCTTTTGAGGATGGAGTCCGCAGGAAAGCAGAGAGGGCCAAATTGTCTGTGGCATTTGAAAGGGTTCCAGGAGGCAGTGAGAACCAGCATTACTTTTCCCCGCTGCCACCTTTGCTGTGGCAGCAAAAGCTGGACGTTTGTCTTTTTTGCTCCGGAGGGCGCCGAAAGCGAAAATAGGTTCTTTTGAGGATGGAGTCCGCAGGAAAGCAGAGAGGGCCAAATTGTCTGTGGCATTTGAAAGGGTTCCAGGAGGCAGTGAGAACCAGCATTACTTTTCCCCGCTGGCACCTTTGCTGTGGCAGCGAAAGCTGGACGTTTGTCTTTTTTGCTCCGGAGGCTGCCGAAAGCGAAAACAGCTGCTTTTGAGGATGGAGTCCACAGGAAAGCAGAGAGGGCCAAATTGTCTGTGGCATTTGAAGAGGTTCCAGGAGGCAGTGAGAACCAGCATTACTTTTCCCCGCTGGCACCTTTGTTGTGGCAGCAAAAGCTGGACGTTTGTCTTTTTTGCTCCGGAGGCTGCCGAAAGCGAAAACAGCTGCTTTTGAGGATGGAGTCCGCAGGAAAGCAGAGAGGGCCAAATTGTCTGTGGCATTTGAAAGGGTTCCAGGAGGCAGTGAGAACCAGCATTACTTTTCCCTGCTGGCACCTTTGCTGTGGCAGCAAAAGCTGGACGTTTGTCTTTTTTGCTCCGGAGGGCGCCGAAAGCAAAAATAGGTTCTTTTGAGGATGGAGTCCGCAGGAAAGCAGAGAGGGCCAAATTGTCTGTGGCATTTGAAAGGGTTCCAGGAGGCAGTGAGAACCAGCATGACTTTTCCCCGCTGGCACCTTTGCTGTGGCAGCAAAAGCTGGACGTTTGTCTTTTTTGCTCCGGAGGCTGCCGAAAGCGAAAACAGGTGCTTTTGAGGATGGAGTCCGCAGGAAAGCAGAGAGGGCCAAATTGTCTGTGGCATTTGAAAGGGTTCCAGGAGGCAGTGAGAACGAGCATTACTTTTCCCCGCTGGCACCTTTGCTGCGGCAGCAAAAGCTGGACGTTTGTCTTTTTTGCTCCGGAGGGCGCCGAAAGCGAAAATAGGTTCTTTTGAGGATGGAGTCCGCAGGGAAGCAGAGAGGGCCAAATTGTCTGTGGCATTTGAAAGGGTTCCAGGAGGCAGTGAGAACCAGCATTACTTTTCCCCGCTGGCACCTTTGCTGTGGCAGCAAAAGCTGGACGTTTGTCTTTTTTGCTCCGGAGGCTGCCGAAAGCGAAAACAGGTGCTTTTGAGGATGGAGTCCGCAGGAAAGCAGAGAGGGCCAAATTGTCTGTGGCATTTGAAAGGGTTCCAGGAGGCAGTGAGAACCAGCATTACTTTTCCCCGCTGGCACCTTTGCTGTGGCAGCAAAAGCTGGACGTTTGTCTTTTTTGCTCCGGAGGCTGCCGAAAGCGAAAACAGCTGCTTTTGAGGATGGAGTCCGCAGGAAAGCAGAGAGGGCCAAATTGTCTGTGGCATTTGAAAGGGTTCCAGGAGGCAGTGAGAACCGTCATTACTTTTCCCCGCTGGCACCTTTGTTGTGGCAGCAAAAGCTGGACGTTTGTCTTTTTTGCTCCGGAGGCTGCCGAAAGCGAAAACAGCTGCTTTTGAGGATGGAGTCCGCAGGAAAGCAGAGAGGGCCAAATTGTCTGTGGCATTTGAAAGGGTTCCAGGAGGCAGTGAGAACCAGCATTACTTTTCCCCGCTGGCACCTTTGCTGTGGCAGCAAAAGCTGGACGTTTGTCTTTTTTGCTCCGGAGGCTGCCGAAAGCGAAAACAGCTGCTTTTGAGGATGGAGTCCGCAGGAAAGCAGAGAGGGCCAAATTGTCTGTGGCATTTGAAAGGGTTCCAGGAGGCAGTGAGAACCAGCATAACTTTTCCCCGCTGGCACCTTTGCTGTGGCAGCAAAAGCTGGACGTTTGTCTTTTTTGCTCCGGAGGGCGCCGAAAGCGAAAATAGGTTCTTTTGAGGATGGAGTCCGCAGGAAAGCAGAGAGGGCCAAATTGTCTGTGGCATTTGAAAGGGTTCCAGGAGGCAGTGAGAACCAGCATTACTTTTCCCCGCTGGCACCTTTGCTGTGGCAGCAAAAGCTGGACGTTTGTCTTTTTTGCTCCGGAGGCTGCCGAAAGCGAAAACAGGTGCTTTTGAGGATGGAGTCCGCAGGAAAGCAGAGAGGGCCAAATTGTCTGTGGCATTTGAAAGGGTTCCAGGAGGCAGTGAGAACCAGCATTACTTTTCCCCGCTGGCACCTTTGCTGTGGCAGCAAAAGCTGGACGTTTGTCTTTTTTGCTCCGGAGGCTGCCGAAAGCGAAAACAGCTGCTTTTGAGGATGGAGTCCGCAGGAAAGCAGAGAGGGCCAAATTGTCTGTGGCAATTGAAAGGGTTCCAGGAGGCAGTGAGAACCAGCATTACTTTTCCCCGCTGGCACCTTTGCTGTGGCAGCAAAAGCTGGACGTTTGTCTTTTTTGCTCCGGAGGCTGCCGAAAGCGAAAACAGGTGCTTTTGAGGATGGAGTCCACAGGAAAGCAGAGAGGGCCAAATTGTCTGTGGCATTTGAAAGGGTTCCAGGAGGCAGTGAGAACCAGCATTCCTTTTCCCCGCTGGCACCTTTGCTGTGGCAGCAAAAGCTGGACGTTTGTCTTTTTTGCTCCGGAGGCTGCCGAAAGCGAAAACAGCTGCTTTTGAGGATGGAGTCCGCATGAAAGCAGAGAGGGCCAAATTGTCTGTGGCATTTGAAGAGGTTCCAGGAGGCAGTGAGAACCAGCATTACTTTTCCCCGCTGGTACCTTTGCTGTGGCAGCAAAAGCTGGACGTTTGTCTTTTTTGCTCCGGAGGGCGCCGAAAGCAAAAACAGGTGCTTTTGAGGATGGAGTCCGCAGGAAAGCAGAGAGGGCCAAATTGTCTGTGGCATTTGAAAGGGTTCCAGGAGGCAGTGAGAACGAGCATTACTTTTCCCCGCTGGCACCTTTGTTGTGGCAGCAAAAGCTGGACGTTTGTCTTTTTTGCTCCGGAGGCTGCTGAAAGCGAAAACAGGTGCTTTTGAGGATGGAGTCCGCAGGAAAGCAGAGAGGGCCAAATTGTCTGTGGCATTTGAAAGGGTTCCAGGAGGCAGTGAGAACCAGCATTACTTTTCCCTGCTGGCACCTTTGCTGTGGCAGCAAAAGCTGGACGTTTGTCTTTTTTGCTCCGGAGGGCGCCGAAAGCAAAAATAGGTTCTTTTGAGGATGGAGTCCGCAGGAAAGCAGAGAGGGCCAAATTGTCTGTGGCATTTGAAAGGGTTCCAGGAGGCAGTGAGAACCAGCATGACTTTTCCCCGCTGGCACCTTTGCTGTGGCAGCAAAAGCTGGACGTTTGTCTTTTTTGCTCCGGAGGCTGCCGAAAGCGAAAACAGGTGCTTTTGAGGATGGAGTCCGCAGGAAAGCAGAGAGGGCCAAATTGTCTGTGGCATTTGAAAGGGTTCCAGGAGGCAGTGAGAACGAGCATTACTTTTCCCCGCTGGCACCTTTGCTGCGGCAGCAAAATCTGGACGTTTGTCTTTTTTGCTCCGGAGGGCGCCGAAAGCGAAAATAGGTTCTTTTGAGGATGGAGTCCGCAGGGAAGCAGAGAGGGCCAAATTGTCTGTGGCATTTGAAAGGGTTCCAGGAGGCAGTGAGAACCAGCATTACTTTTCCCCGCTGGCACCTTTGCTGTGGCAGCAAAAGCTGGACGTTTGTCTTTTTTGCTCCGGAGGCTGCCGAAAGCGAAAACAGGTGCTTTTGAGGATGGAGTCCACAGGAAAGCAGAGAGGGCCAAATTGTCTGTGGCATTTGAAAGGGTTCCAGGAGGCAGTGAGGACCAGCATTACTTTTCCCCGCTGGCACCTTTGCTGTGGCAGCAAAAGCTGGACGTTTGTCTTTTTTGCTCCGGAGGCTGCCGAAAGCGAAAACAGCTGCTTTTGAGGATGGAGTCCGCAGGAAAGCAGAGAGGGCCAAATTGTCTGTGGCATTTGAAAGGGTTCCAGGAGGCAGTGAGAACCGGCATTACTTTTCCCCGCTGGCACCTTTGTTGTGGCAGCAAAAGCTGGACGTTTGTCTTTTTTGCTCCGGAGGCTGCCGAAAGCGAAAACAGCTGCTTTTGAGGATGGAGTCCGCAGGAAAGCAGAGAGGGCCAAATTGTCTGTGGCATTTGAAAGGGTTCCAGGAGGCAGTGAGAACCAGCATTACTTTTCCCCGCTGGCACCTTTGCTGTGGCAGCAAAAGCTGGACGTTTATCTTTTTTGCTCCGGAGGCTGCCCAAAGCGAAAACAGCTGCTTTTGAGGATGGAGTCCGCAGGAAAGCAGAGAGGGCCAAATTGTCTGTGGCATTTGAAAGGGTTCCAGGAGGCAGTGAGAACCAGCATAACTTTTCCCCGCTGGCACCTTTGCTGTGGCAGCAAAAGCTGGACGTTTGTCTTTTTTGCTCCGGATGGCGCCGAAAGCGAAAATAGGTTCTTTTGAGGATGGAGTCCGCAGGAAAGCAGAGAGGGCCAAATTGTCTGTGGCATTTGAAAGGGTTCCAGGAGGCAGTGAGAACCAGCATTACTTTTCCCCGCTGGCACCTTTGCTGTGGCAGCAAAAGCTGGACGTTTGTCTTTTTTGCTCCGGAGGCTGCCGAAAGCGAAAACAGGTGCTTTTGAGGATGGAGTCCGCAGGAAAGCAGAGAGGGCCAAATTGTCTGTGGCATTTGAAAGGGTTCCAGGAGGCAGTGAGAACCAGCATTACTTTTCCCCGCTGGCACCTTTGCTGTGGCAGCAAAAGCTGGACGTTTGTCTTTTTTGCTCCGGAGGCTGCCGAAAGCGAAAACAGCTGCTTTTGAGGATGGAGTCCGCAGGAAAGCAGAGAGGGCCAAATTGTCTGGGGCATTTGAAAGGGTTCCAGGAGGCAGTGAGAACCGGCATTACTTTTCCCCGCTGGCACCTTTGCTGTGGCAGCAAAAGCTGGACGTTTGTCTTTTTTGCTCCGGAGGCTGCCGAAAGCGAAAACAGGTGCTTTTGAGGATGGAGTCCGCAGGAAAGCAGAGAGGGCCAAATTGTCTGTGGCATTTGAAAGGGTTCCAGGAGGCAGTGAGAACCAGCATTACTTTTCCCCGCTGGCACCTTTGCTGTGGCAGCAAAAGCTGGACGTTTGTCTTTTTTGCTCCGGAGGCTGCCGAAAGCGAAAGCAGGTGCTTTTGAGGATGGAGTCCGCAGGAAAGCAGAGAGGGCCAAATTGTCTGTGGCATTTGAAAGGGTTCCAGGAGGCAGTGAGAACCAGCATTACTTTTCCCCGCTGGCACCTTTGCTGTGGCAGCAAAAGCTGGACGTTTGTCTTTTTTGCTCCGGAGGCTGCCGAAAGCGAAAACAGGTGCTTTTGAGGATGGAGTCCGCAGGAAAGCAGAGAGGGCCAAATTGTCTGTGGCAATTGAAAGGGTTCCAGGAGGCAGTGAGAACCAGCATTACTTTTCCCCGCTGGCACCTTTGCTGTGGCAGCAAAAGCTGGACGTTTGTCTTTTTTGCTCCGGAGGCTGCCGAAAGCGAAAACAGCTGCTTTTGAGGATGGAGTCCGCAGGAAAGCAGAGAGGGCCAAATTGTCTGTGGCATTTGAAAGGGTTCCAGGAGGCAGTGAGAACCAGCATAACTTTTCCCCGTTGGCACCTTTGCTGTGGCAGCAAAAGCTGGACATTTGTCTTTTTTGCTCCGGAGGGCGCCGAAAGCGAAAATAGGTGCTTTTGAGGATGGAGTCCGCAGGAAAGCAGAGAGGGCCAAATTGTCTGGGGCATTTGAAAGGGTTCCAGGAGGCAGTGAGAACCGGCATTACTTTTCCCCGCTGGCACCTTTGTTGTGGCAGCAAAAGCTGGACGTTTGTGTTTTTTGCTCCGGAGGCTGCCGAAAGCGAAAACAGGTGCTTTTGAGGATGGAGTCCGCAGGAAAGCAGAGAGGGCCAAATTGTCTGGGGCATTTGAAAGGGTTCCAGGAGGCAGTGAGAACCGGCATTACTTTTCCCCGCTGGCACCTTTGTTGTGGCAGCAAAAGCTGGACGTTTGTCTTTTTTGCTCCGGAGGCTGCCGAAAGCGAAAACAGGTGCTTTTGAGGATGGAGTCCGCAGGAAAGCAGAGAGGGCCAAATTGTCTGTGGCATTTGAAAGGGTTCCAGGAGGCAGTGAGAACCAGCATTACTTTTCCCCGCTGGCACCTTTGCTGTGGCAGCAAAAGCTGGACGTTTGTCTTTTTTGCTCCGGAGGCTGCCGAAAGCGAAAGCAGCTGCTTTTGAGGATGGAGTCCGCAGGAAAGCAGAGAGGGCCAAATTGTCTGTGGCATTTGAAAGGGTTCCAGGAGGCAGTGAGAACCAGCATTACTTTTCCCCGCTGGCACCTTTGCTGTGGCAGCAAAAGCTGGACGTTTGTCTTTTTTGCTCCGGAGGCTGCCGAAAGCGAAAACAGGTGCTTTTGAGGATGGAGTCCGCAGGAAAGCAGAGAGGGCCAAATTGTCTGTGGCATTTGAAAGGGTTCCAGGAGGCAGTGAGAACCAGCATAACTTTTCCCCGTTGGCACATTTGCTGTGGCAGCAAAAGCTGGACATTTGTCTTTTTTGCTCCGGAGGGCGCCGAAAGCGAAAATAGGTGCTTTTGAGGATGGAGTCCGCAGGAAAGCAGAGAGGGCCAAATTGTCTGGGGCATTTGAAAGGGTTCCAGGAGGCAGTGAGAACCAGCATTACTTTTCCCCGCTGGCACCTTTGCTGTGGCAGCAAAAGCTGGACGTTTGTCTTTTTTGCTCCGGAGGCTGCCGAAAGCGAAAACAGGTGCTTTTGAGGATGGAGTCCGCAGGAAAGCAGAGAGGGCCAAATTGTCTGTGGCATTTGAAAGGGTTCCAGGAGGCAGTGAGAACCAGCATTACTTTTCCCTGCTGGCACCTTTGCTGTGGCAGCAAAAGCTGGACGTTTGTCTTTTTTGCTCCGGAGGGCGCCGAAAGCAAAAATAGGTTCTTTTGAGGATGGAGTCCGCAGGAAAGCAGAGAGGGCCAAATTGTCTGTGGCATTTGAAAGGGTTCCAGGAGGCAGTGAGAACCAGCATGACTTTTCCCCGCTGGCACCTTTGCTGTGGCAGCAAAAGCTGGACGTTTGTCTTTTTTGCTCCGGAGGCTGCCGAAAGCGAAAACAGGTGCTTTTGAGGATGGAGTCCGCAGGAAAGCAGAGAGGGCCAAATTGTCTGTGGCATTTGAAAGGGTTCCAGGAGGCAGTGAGAACCAGCATTACTTTTCCCCGCTGGCACCTTTGCTGTGGCAGCAAAAGCTGGACGTTTGTCTTTTTTGCTCCGGAGGCTGCCGAAAGCGAAAACAGGTGCTTTTGAGGATGGAGTCCGCAGGAAAGCAGAGAGGGCCAAATTGTCTGTGGCATTTGAAAGGGTTCCAGGAGGCAGTGAGAACCAGCATTACTTTTCCCCGCTGGCACCTTTGCTGTGGCAGCAAAAGCTGGACGTTTGTCTTTTTTGCTCCGGAGGTTGCCGAAAGCGAAAACAGGTGCTTTTGAGGATGGAGTCCGCAGGAAAGCAGAGAGGGCCAAATTGTCTGAGGCATTTTAAAGGGTTCCAGGAGGCAGTGAGAACCAGCATTACTTTTCCCCGCTGGCACCTTTGCTGTGGCAGCAAAAGCTGGACGTTTGTCTTTTTTGCTCCGGAGGCTGCCGAAAGCGAAAACAGGTGCTTTTGAGGATGGAGTCCGCAGGAAAGCAGAGAGGGCCAAATTGTCTGTGGCATTTGAAAGGGTTCCAGGAGGCAGTGAGAACCAGCATAACTTTTCCCCGCTGGCACCTTTGCTGTGGCAGCAAAAGCTGGACGTTTGTCTTTTTTGCTCCGGAGGGCGCCGAAAGCGAAAATAGGTTCTTTTGAGGATGGAGTCCGCAGGAAAGCAGAGAGGGCCAAATTGTCTGTGGCATTTGAAAGGGTTCCAGGAGGCAGTGAGAACCAGCATTACTTTTCCCCGCTGGCACCTTTGCTGTGGCAGCAAAAGCTGGACGTTTGTCTTTTTTGCTCCGGAGGCTGCCGAAAGCGAAAACAGCTGCTTTTGAGGATGGAGTCCGCAGGAAAGCAGAGAGGGCCAAATTGTCTGTGGCATTTGAAAGGGTTCCAGGAGGCAGTGAGAACCAGCATTACTTTTCCCCGCTGGCACCTTTGTTGTGGCAGCAAAAGCTGGACGTTTGTCTTTTTTGCTCCGGAGGCTGCCGAAAGCGAAAACAGCTGCTTTTGAGGATGGAGTCCGCAGGAAAGCAGAGAGGGCCAAATTGTCTGTGGCATTTGAAAGGGTTCCAGGAGGCAGTGAGAACCAGCATTACTTTTCCCCGCTGGCACCTTTGCTGTGGCAGCAAAAGCTGGACGTTTGTCTTTTTTGCTCCGGAGGCTGCCGAAAGCGAAAACAGGTGCTTTTGAGGATGGAGTCCGCAGGAAAGCAGAGAGGGCCAAATTGTCTGTGGCATTTGAAAGGGTTCCAGGAGGCAGTGAGAACCAGCATAACTTTTCCCCGCTGGCACCTTTGCTGTGGCAGCAAAAGCTGGACGTTTGTCTTTTTTGCTCCGGAGGGCGCCGAAAGCGAAAATAGGTTCTTTTGAGGATGGAGTCCGCAGGAAAGCAGAGAGGGCCAAATTGTCTGTGGCATTTGAAAGGGTTCCAGGAGGCAGTGAGAACCAGCATTCCTTTTCCCCGCTGGCACCTTTGCTGTGGCAGCAAAAGCTGGACGTTTGTCTTTTTTGCTCCGGAGGCTGCCGAAAGCGAAAACAGGTGCTTTTGAGGATGGAGTCCGCAGGAAAGCAGAGAGGGCCAAATTGTCTGTGGCATTTGAAAGGGTTCCAGGAGGCAGTGAGAACCAGCATTACTTTTCCCTGCTGGCACCTTTGCTGTGGCAGCAAAAGCTGGACGTTTGTCTTTTTTGCTCCGGAGGCTGCCGAAAGCGAAAACAGCTGCTTTTGAGGATGGAGTCCGCAGGAAAGCAGAGAGGGCCAAATTGTCTGTGGCATTTGAAGAGGTTCCAGGAGGCAGTGAGAACCAGCATTACTTTTCCCCGCTGGTACCTTTGCTGTGGCAGCAAAAGCTGGACGTTTGTCTTTTTTGCTCCGGAGGGCGCAGAAAGCAAAAATAGGTTCTTTTGAGGATGGAGTCCGCAGGAAAGCAGAGAGGGCCAAATTGTCTGTGGCATTTGAAAGGGTTCCAGGAGGCAGTGAGAACCAGCATTACTTTTCCCCGCTGGCACCTTTGCTGTGGCAGCAAAAGCTGGACGTTTGTCTTTTTTGCTCCGGAGGCTGCCGAAAGCGAAAATAGGTTCTTTTGAGGATGGAGTCCGCAGGAAAGCAGAGAGGGCCAAATTGTCTGTGGCATTTGAAAGGGTTCCAGGAGGCAGTGAGAACCAGCATTACTTTTCCCCGCTGGCACCTTTGCTGTGGCAGCAAAAGCTGGACGTTTGTCTTTTTTGCTCCGGAACCTGCCCAAAGCGAAAACAGGTGCTTTTGAGGATGGAGTCCGCAGCAAAGCAGAGAGGGCCAAATTGTCTGTGGCATTTGAAAGGGTTCCAGGAGGCAGTGAGAACCAGCATTACTTTTCCCCGCTGGCACCTTTGCTGTGGCAGCAAAAGCTGGACGTTTGTCTTTTTTGCTCCGGAGGCTGCCGAAAGCGAAAACAGGTGCTTTTGAGGATGGAGTCCGCAGGAAAGCAGAGAGGGCCAAATTGTCTGTGGCATTTGAAAGGGTTCCAGGAGGCAGTGAGAACCAGCATTACTTTTCCCCGCTGGCACCTTTGTTGTGGCAGCAAAAGCTGGACGTTTGTCTTTTTTGCTCCGGAGGCTGCCGAAAGCGAAAACAGGTGCTTTTGAGGATGGAGTCCGCAGGAAAGCAGAGAGGGCCAAATTGTCTGTGGCATTTGAAAGGGTTCCAGGAGGCAGTGAGAACCAGCATTACTTTTCCCCGCTGGCACCTTTGCTGTGGCAGCAAAAGCTGGACGTTTGTCTTTTTTGCTCCGGAGGCTGCCGAAAGCGAAAACAGGTGCTTTTGAGGATGGAGTCCGCAGGAAAGCAGAGAGGGCCAAATTGTCTGTGGCATTTGAAAGGGTTCCAGGAGGCAGTGAGAACCAGCATTACTTTTCCCCGCTGCCACCTTTGCTGTGGCAGCAAAAGCTGGACGTTTGTCTTTTTTGCTCCGGAGGCTGCCCAAAGCGAAAACAGCTGCTTTTGAGGATGGAGTCCGCAGCAAAGCAGAGAGGGCCAAATTGTCTGTGGCATTTGAAAGGGTTCCAGGAGGCAGTGAGAACCAGCATTACTTTTCCCCGCTGGCACCTTTGCTGTGGCAGCAAAAGCTGGACGTTTGTCTTTTTTGCTCCGGAGGCTGCCGAAAGCGAAAACAGCTGCTTTTGAGGATGGAGTCCGCAGGAAAGCAGAGAGGGCCAAATTGTCTGTGGCATTTGAAGAGGTTCCAGGAGGCAGTGAGAACCAGCATTACTTTTCCCCGCTGGTACCTTTGCTGTGGCAGCAAAAGCTGGACGTTTGTCTTTTTTGCTCCGGAGGGCGCCGAAAGCAAAAATAGGTTCTTTTGAGGATGGAGTCCGCAGGAAAGCAGAGAGGGCCAAATTGTCTGTGGCATTTGAAAGGGTTCCAGGAGGCAGTGAGAACCAGCATAACTTTTCCCCGCTGGCACCTTTGCTGTGGCAGCAAAAGCTGGACGTTTGTCTTTTTTGCTCCGGAGGCTGCCGAAAGCGAAAACAGGTGCTTTTGAGGATGGAGTCCGCAGGAAAGCAGAGAGGGCCAAATTGTCTGTGGCATTTGAAAGGGTTCCAGGAGGCAGTGAGAACCAGCATTACTTTTCCCCGCTGGCACCTTTGCTGTGGCAGCAAAAGCTGGACGTTTGTCTTTTTTGCTCCGGAGGCTGCCGAAAGCGAAAATAGGTGCTTTTGAGGATGGAGTCCACAGGAAAGCAGAGAGGGCCAAATTGTCTGTGGCATTTGAAGAGGTTCCAGGAGGCAGTGAGAACCAGCATTACTTTTCCCCGCTGGTACCTTTGCTGTGGCAGCAAAAGCTGGACGTTTGTCTTTTTTGCTCCGGAGGGCGCCGAAAGCAAAAATAGGTTCTTTTGAGGATGGAGTCCGCAGGAAAGCAGAGAGGGCCAAATTGTCTGTGGCATTTGAAAGGGTTCCAGGAGGCAGTGAGAACCAGCATTACTTTTCCCCGCTGGCACCTTTGCTGTGGCAGCAAAAGCTGGACGTTTGTCTTTTTTGCTCCGGAGGTTGCCGAAAGCGAAAACAGGTGCTTTTGAGGATGGAGTCCGCAGGAAAGCAGAGAGGGCCAAATTGTCTGTGGCATTTGAAAGGGTTCCAGGAGGCAGTGAGAACCAGCATTACTTTTCCCCGCTGGCACCTTTGCTGTGGCAGCAAAAGCTGGACGTTTGTCTTTTTTGCTCCGGAGGCTGCCGAAAGCGAAAACAGGTGCTTTTGAGGATGGAGTCCGCAGGAAAGCAGAGAGGGCCAAATTGTCTGTGGCATTTGAAAGGGTTCCAGGAGGCAGTGAGAACCAGCATAACTTTTCCCCGCTGGCACCTTTGCTGTGGCAGCAAAAGCTGGACGTTTGTCTCTTTTGCTCCGGAGGGCGCCGAAAGCGAAAATAGGTTCTTTTGAGGATGGAGTCCGCAGGAAAGCAGAGAGGGCCAAATTGTCTGTGGCATTTGAAAGGGTTCCAGGAGGCAGTGAGAACCGGCATTACTTTTCCCCGCTGGCACCTTTGCTGTGGCAGCAAAAGCTGGACGTTTGTCTTTTTTGCTCCGGAGGCTGCCGAAAGCGAAAACAGGTGCTTTTGAGGATGGAGTCCGCAGGAAAGCAGAGAGGGCCAAATTGTCTGTGGCATTTGAAAGGGTTCCAGGAGGCAGTGAGAACCAGCATTACTTTTCCCCACTGGCACCTTTGCTGTGGCAGCAAAAGCTGGACGTTTGTCTTTTTTGCTCCGGAGGCTGCCGAAAGCGAAAACAGCTGCTTTTGAGGATGGAGTCCGCAGGAAAGCAGAGAGGGCCAAATTGTCTGTGGCATTTGAAAGGGTTCCAGGAGGCAGTGAGAACCAGCATTACTTTTCCCCGCTGGCACCTTTGTTGTGGCAGCAAAAGCTGGACGTTTGTCTTTTTTGCTCCTGAGGATGCCGGAAGCGAAAACAGGTGCTTTTGAGGATGGAGTCCGCAGGAAAGCAGAGAGGGCCAAATTGTCTGTGGCATTTGAAAGGGTTCCAGGAGGCAGTGAGAACCAGCATTACTTTTCCCCGCTGGCACCTTTGCTGTGGCAGCAAAAGCTGGACGTTTGTCTTTTTTGCTCCGGAGGCTGCCGAAAGCGAAAGCAGCTGCTTTTAAGGATGGAGTCCGCAGGAAAGCAGAGAGGGCCAAATTGTCTGTGGCATTTGAAAGGGTTCCAGGAGGCAGTGAGAACCAGCATTACTTTTCCCCGCTGGCACCTTTGCTGTGGCAGCAAAAGCTGGACGTTTGTCTTTTTTGCTCCGGAGGCTGCCGAAAGCGAAAACAGGTGCTTTTGAGGATGGAGTCCGCAGGAAAGCAGAGAGGGCCAAATTGTCTGTGGCAATTGAAAGGGTTCCAGGAGGCAGTGAGAACCAGCATTACTTTTCCCCGCTGGCACCTTTGCTGTGGCAGCAAAAGCTGGACGTTTGTCTTTTTTGCTCCGGAGGTTGCCGAAAGCGAAAAAAGGTGCTTTTGAGGATGGAGTCCGCAGGAAAGCAGAGAGGGCCAAATTGTCTGTGGCATTTGAAGAGGTTCCAGGAGGCAGTGAGAACCAGCATTACTTTTCCCCGCTGGCACCTTTGCTGTGGCAGCAAAAGCTGGACGTTTGTCTTTTTTGCTCCGGAGGCTGCCGAAAGCGAAAACAGGTGCTTTTGAGGATGGAGTCCACAGGAAAGCAGAGAGGGCCAAATTGTCTGTGGCATTTGAAAGGGTTCCAGGAGGCAGTGAGAACCAGCATTACTTTTCCCCGCTGGCACCTTTGCTGTGGCAGCAAAAGCTGGACGTTTGTCTTTTTTGCTCCGGAGGCTGCCGAAAGCGAAAACAGCTGCTTTTGAGGATGGAGTCCGCAGGAAAGCAGAGAGGGCCAAATTGTCTGTGGCATTTGAAGAGGTTCCAGGAGGCAGTGAGAACCAGCATTACTTTTCCCCGCTGGTACCTTTGCTGTGGCAGCAAAAGCTGGACGTTTGTCTTTTTTGCTCCGGAGGGCGCCGAAAGCAAAAATAGGTTCTTTTGAGGATGGAGTCCGCAGGAAAGCAGAGAGGGCCAAATTGTCTGTGGCATTTGAAAGGGTTCCAGGAGGCAGTGAGAACGAGCATTACTTTTCCCCGCTGGCACCTTTGCTGTGGCAGCAAAAGCTGGACGTTTGTCTTTTTTGCTCTGGAGGCTGCCGAAAGCGAAAATAGGTTCTTTTGAGGATGGAGTCCGCAGGAAAGCAGAGAGGGCCAAATTGTCTGTGGCATTTGAAAGGGTTCCAGGAGGCAGTGAGAACCAGCATTACTTTTCCCCGCTGGCACCTTTGCTGTGGCAGCAAAAGCTGGACGTTTGTCTTTTTTGCTCCGGAGGCTGCCGAAAGCGAAAGCAGCTGCTTTTAAGGATGGAGTCCGCAGGAAAGCAGAGAGGGCCAAATTGTCTGTGGCATTTGAAAGGGTTCCAGGAGGCAGTGAGAACCAGCATTACTTTTCCCCGCTGGCACCTTTGCTGTGGCAGCAAAAGCTGGACGTTTGTCTTTTTTGCTCCGGAGGCTGCCGAAAGCGAAAACAGGTGCTTTTGAGGATGGAGTCCGCAGGAAAGCAGAGAGGGCCAAATTGTCTGTGGCAATTGAAAGGGTTCCAGGAGGCAGTGAGAACCAGCATTACTTTTCCCCGCTGGCACCTTTGCTGTGGCAGCAAAAGCTGGACGTTTGTCTTTTTTGCTCCGGAGGTTGCCGAAAGCGAAAAAAGGTGCTTTTGAGGATGGAGTCCGCAGGAAAGCAGAGAGGGCCAAATTGTCTGTGGCATTTGAAGAGGTTCCAGGAGGCAGTGAGAACCAGCATTACTTTTCCCCGCTGGCACCTTTGCTGTGGCAGCAAAAGCTGGACGTTTGTCTTTTTTGCTCCGGAGGCTGCCGAAAGCGAAAACAGGTGCTTTTGAGGATGGAGTCCACAGGAAAGCAGAGAGGGCCAAATTGTCTGTGGCATTTGAAAGGGTTCCAGGAGGCAGTGAGAACCAGCATTACTTTTCCCCGCTGGCACCTTTGCTGTGGCAGCAAAAGCTGGACGTTTGTCTTTTTTGCTCCGGAGGCTGCCGAAAGCGAAAACAGCTGCTTTTGAGGATGGAGTCCGCAGGAAAGCAGAGAGGGCCAAATTGTCTGTGGCATTTGAAGAGGTTCCAGGAGGCAGTGAGAACCAGCATTACTTTTCCCCGCTGGTACCTTTGCTGTGGCAGCAAAAGCTGGACGTTTGTCTTTTTTGCTCCGGAGGGCGCCGAAAGCAAAAATAGGTTCTTTTGAGGATGGAGTCCGCAGGAAAGCAGAGAGGGCCAAATTGTCTGTGGCATTTGAAAGGGTTCCAGGAGGCAGTGAGAACGAGCATTACTTTTCCCCGCTGGCACCTTTGCTGTGGCAGCAAAAGCTGGACGTTTGTCTTTTTTACTCTGGAGGCTGCCGAAAGCGAAAATAGGTTCTTTTGAGGATGGAGTCCGCAGGAAAGCAGAGAGGGCCAAATTGTCTGTGGCATTTGAAAGGGTTCCAGGAGGCAGTGAGAACCAGCATTACTTTTCCCCGCTGGCACCTTTGCTGTGGCAGCAAAAGCTGGACGTTTGTCTTTTTTGCTCCGGAGGCTGCCCAAAGCGAAAACAGGTGCTTTTGAGGATGGAGTCCGCAGCAAAGCAGAGAGGGCCAAATTGTCTGTGGCATTTGAAAGGGTTCCAGGAGGCAGTGAGAACCAGCATTACTTTTCCCCGCTGGCACCTTTGCTGTGGCAGCAAAAGCTGGACGTTTGTCTTTTTTGCTCCGGAGGTTGCCGAAAGCGAAAACAGGTGCTTTTGAGGATGGAGTCCGCAGGAAAGCAGAGAGGGCCAAATTTTCTGGGGCATTTGAAAGGGTTCCAGGAGGCAGTGAGAACCAGCATTACTTTTCCCCGCTGGCACCTTTGTTGTGGCAGCAAAAGCTGGACGTTTGTCTTTTTTGCTCCGGAGGCTGCCGAAAGCGAAAACAGGTGCTTTTGAGGATGGAGTCCGCATGAAAGCAGAGAGGGCCAAATTGTCTGTGGCATTTGAAAGGGTTCCAGGAGGCAGTGAGAACCAGCATTACTTTTCCCCGCTGGCACCTTTGCTGTGGCAGCAAAAGCTGGACGTTTGTCTTTTTTGCTCCGGAGGCTGCTGAAAGCGAAAACAGGTGCTTTTGAGGATGGAGTCCGCAGGAAAGCAGAGAGGGCCAAATTGTCTGTGGCATTTGAAAGGGTTCCAGGAGGCAGTGAGAACCGGCATTACTTTTCCCCGCTGGCACCTTTGCTGTGGCAGCAAAAGCTGGACGTTTGTCTTTTTTGCTCCGGAGGCTGCCGAAAGCGAAAACAGGTGCTTTTGAGGATGGAGTCCGCAGGAAAGCAGAGAGGGCCAAATTGTCTGTGGCATTTGAAAGGGTTCCAGGAGGCAGTGAGAACCAGCATAACTTTTCCCTGCTGGCACCTTTGCTGTGGCAGCAAAAGCTGGACGTTTGTCTTTTTTGCTCCGGAGGGCGCCGAAAGCGAAAATAGGTTCTTTTGAGGATGGAGTCCGCAGGAAAGCAGAGAGGGCCAAATTGTCTGTGGCATTTGAAAGGGTTCCAGGAGGCAGTGAGAACCAGCATTACTTTTCCCCGCTGGCACCTTTGCTGTGGCAGCAAAAGCTGGACGTTTGTCTTTTTTGCTCCGGAGGCTGCCGAAAGCGAAAACAGCTGCTTTTGAGGATGGAGTCCGCAGGAAAGCAGAGAGGGCCAAATTGTCTGGGGCATTTGAAAGGGTTCCAGGAGGCAGTGAGAACCAGCATTACTTTTCCCCGCTGGCACCTTTGCTGTGGCAGCAAAAGCTGGACGTTTGTCTTTTTTGCTCCGGAGGCTGCCGAAAGCGAAAACAGGTGCTTTTGAGGATGGAGTCCGCAGGAAAGCAGAGAGGGCCAAATTGTCTGTGGCAATTGAAAGGGTTCCAGGAGGCAGTGAGAACCAGCATTACTTTTCCCCGCTGGCACCTTTGCTGTGGCAGCAAAAGCTGGACGTTTGTCTTTTTTGCTCCGGAGGTTGCCGAAAGCGAAAACAGGTGCTTTTGAGGATGGAGTCCGCAGGAAAGCAGAGAGGGCCAAATTGTCTGAGGCATTTGAAGAGGTTCCAGGAGGCAGTGAGAACCAGCATTACTTTTCCCCGCTGGCACCTTTGCTGTGGCAGCAAAAGCTGGACGTTTGTCTTTTTTGCTCCGGAGGCTGCCGAAAGCGAAAATAGGTGCTTTTGAGGATGGAGTCCACAGGAAAGCAGAGAGGGCCAAATTGTCTGTGGCATTTGAAGAGGTTCCAGGAGGCAGTGAGAACCAGCATTACTTTTCCTCGCTGGCACCTTTGCTGTGGCAGCAAAAGCTGGACGTTTGTCTTTTTTGCTCCGGAGGGCGCCGAAAGCAAAAATAGGTTCTTTTGAGGATGGAGTCCGCAGGAAAGCAGAGAGGGCCAAATTGTCTGTGGCATTTGAAAGGGTTCCAGGAGGCAGTGAGAACCAGCATTACTTTTCCCCGCTGGCACCTTTGCTGTGGCAGCAAAAGCTGGACGTTTGTCTTTTTTGCTCCGGAGGCTGCCGAAAGCGAAAACAGCTGCTTTTGAGGATGGAGTCCGCAGGAAAGCAGAGAGGGCCAAATTGTCTGTGGCATTTGAAAGGGTTCCAGGAGGCAGTGAGAACCAGCATTACTTTTCCCCGCTGGCACCTTTGCTGTGGCAGCAAAAGCTGGACGTTTGTCTTTTTTGCTCCGGAGGCTGCCGAAAGCGAAAACAGGTGCTTTTGAGGATGGAGTCCGCAGGAAAGCAGAGAGGGCCAAATTGTCTGGGGCATTTGAAGGAGTTCCAGGAGGCAGTGAGAACCAGCATTACTTTTCCCTGCTGGCACGTTTGCTGTGGCAGCAAAAGCTGGACGTTTGTCTTTTTTGCTCCGGAGGTTGCCGAAAGCGAAAACAGGTGCTTTTGAGGATGGAGTCCGCAGGAAAGCAGAGAGGGCCAAATTGTCTGTGGCATTTGAAAGGGTTCCAGGAGGCAGTGAGAACCAGCATTACTTTTTCCCGCTGGCACCTTTGCTGTGGCAGCAAAAGCTGGACGTTTGTCTTTTTTGCTCCGGAGGCTGCCGAAAGCGAAAACAGGTGCTTTTGAGGATGGAGTCCGCAGGAAAGCAGAGAGGGCCAAATTGTCTGGGGCATTTGAAAGGGTTCCAGGAGGCAGTGAGAACCAGCATAACTTTTCCCCGCTGGCACCTTTGCTGTGGCAGCAAAAGCTGGACGTTTGTCTTTTTTGCTCCGGAGGGCGCCGAAAGCGAAAATAGGTTCTTTTGAGGATGGAGTCCGCAGGAAAGCAGAGAGGGCCAAATTGTCTGTGGCATTTGAAAGGGTTCCAGGAGGCAGTGAGAACCAGCATTACTTTTCCCCGCTGGCACCTTTGCTGTGGCAGCAAAAGCTGGACGTTTGTCTTTTTTGCTCCGGAGGTTGCCGAAAGCGAAAACAGCTGCTTTTGAGGATGGAGTCCGCAGGAAAGCAGAGAGGGCCAAATTGTCTGGGGCATTTGAAAGGGTTCCAGGAGGCAGTGAGAACCAGCATTACTTTTCCCCGCTGGCACCTTTGCTGTGGCAGCAAAAGCTGGACGTTTGTCTTTTTTGCTCCGGAGGCTGCCGAAAGCGAAAACATGTGCTTTTGAGGATGGAGTCCGCAGGAAAGCAGAGAGGGCCAAATTGTCTGTGGCATTTGAAAGGGTTCCAGGAGGCAGTGAGAACCAGCATTACTTTTCCCCGCTGGCACCTTTGCTGTGGCAGCAAAAGCTGGACGTTTGTCTTTTTTGCTCCGGAGGCTGCCGAAAGCGAAAACAGGTGCTTTTGAGGATGGAGTCCGCAGGAAAGCAGAGAGGGCCAAATTGTCTGTGGCATTTGAAAGGGTTCCAGGAGGCAGTGAGAACCAGCATAACTTTTCCCTGCTGGCACCTTTGCTGTGGCAGCAAAAGCTGGACGTTTGTCTTTTTTGCTCCGGAGGGCGCCGAAAGCGAAAATAGGTTCTTTTGAGGATGGAGTCCGCAGGAAAGCAGAGAGGGCCAAATTGTCTGTGGCATTTGAAAGGGTTCCAGGAGGCAGTGAGAACCAGCATTACTTTTCCCCGCTGGCACCTTTGCTGTGGCAGCAAAAGCTGGACGTTTGTCTTTTTTGCTCCGGAGGCTGCCGAAAGCGAAAACAGCTGCTTTTGAGGATGGAGTCCGCAGGAAAGCAGAGAGGGCCAAATTGTCTGGGGCATTTGAAAGGGTTCCAGGAGGCAGTGAGAACCGGCATTACTTTTCCCCGCTGGCACCTTTGCTGTGGCAGCAAAAGCTGGACGTTTGTCTTTTTTGCTCCGGAGGCTGCCGAAAGCGAAAACAGGTGCTTTTGAGGATGGAGTCCGCAGGAAAGCAGAGAGGGCCAAATTGTCTGTGGCATTTGAAAGGGTTCCAGGAGGCAGTGAGAACCGGCATTACTTTTCCCCGCTGGCACCTTTGCTGTGGCAGCAAAAGCTGGACGTTTGTCTTTTTTGCTCCGGAGGCTGCCGAAAGCGAAAACAGGTGCTTTTGAGGATGGAGTCCGCAGGAAAGCAGAGAGGGCCAAATTGTCTGTGGCATTTGAAAGGGTTCCAGGAGGCAGTGAGAACCAGCATTACTTTTCCCCACTGGCACCTTTGCTGTGGCAGCAAAAGCTGGACGTTTGTCTTTTTTGCTCCGGAGGCTGCCGAAAGCGAAAACAGCTGCTTTTGAGGATGGAGTCCGCAGGAAAGCAGAGAGGGCCAAATTGTCTGTGGCATTTGAAAGGGTTCCAGGAGGCAGTGAGAACCAGCATTACTTTTCCCCGCTGGCACCTTTGTTGTGGCAGCAAAAGCTGGACGTTTGTCTTTTTTGCTCCTGAGGATGCCGGAAGCGAAAACAGGTGCTTTTGAGGATGGAGTCCGCAGGAAAGCAGAGAGGGCCAAATTGTCTGTGGCATTTGAAAGGGTTCCAGGAGGCAGTGAGAACCAGCATTACTTTTCCCCGCTGGCACCTTTGCTGTGGCAGCAAAAGCTGGACGTTTGTCTTTTTTGCTCCGGAGGCTGCCGAAAGCGAAAGCAGCTGCTTTTAAGGATGGAGTCCGCAGGAAAGCAGAGAGGGCCAAATTGTCTGTGGCATTTGAAAGGGTTCCAGGAGGCAGTGAGAACCAGCATTACTTTTCCCCGCTGGCACCTTTGCTGTGGCAGCAAAAGCTGGACGTTTGTCTTTTTTGCTCCGGAGGCTGCCGAAAGCGAAAACAGGTGCTTTTGAGGATGGAGTCCGCAGGAAAGCAGAGAGGGCCAAATTGTCTGTGGCAATTGAAAGGGTTCCAGGAGGCAGTGAGAACCAGCATTACTTTTCCCCGCTGGCACCTTTGCTGTGGCAGCAAAAGCTGGACGTTTGTCTTTTTTGCTCCGGAGGTTGCCGAAAGCGAAAAAAGGTGCTTTTGAGGATGGAGTCCGCAGGAAAGCAGAGAGGGCCAAATTGTCTGTGGCATTTGAAAGGGTTCCAGGAGGCAGTGAGAACCAGCATTACTTTTCCCCGCTGGCACCTTTGCTGTGGCAGCAAAAGCTGGACGTTTGTCTTTTTTGCTCCGGAGGCTGCCGAAAGCGAAAACAGCTGCTTTTGAGGATGGAGTCCGCAGGAAAGCAGAGAGGGCCAAATTGTCTGTGGCATTTGAAGAGGTTCCAGGAGGCAGTGAGAACCAGCATTACTTTTCCCCGCTGGTACCTTTGCTGTGGCAGCAAAAGCTGGACGTTTGTCTTTTTTGCTCCGGAGGGCGCCGAAAGCAAAAATAGGTTCTTTTGAGGATGGAGTCCGCAGGAAAGCAGAGAGGGCCAAATTGTCTGTGGCATTTGAAAGGGTTCCAGGAGGCAGTGAGAACGAGCATTACTTTTCCCCGCTGGCACCTTTGCTGTGGCAGCAAAAGCTGGACGTTTGTCTTTTTTGCTCCGGAGGCTGCCGAAAGCGAAAATAGGTTCTTTTGAGGATGGAGTCCGCAGGAAAGCAGAGAGGGCCAAATTGTCTGTGGCATTTGAAAGGGTTCCAGGAGGCAGTGAGAACCAGCATTACTTTTCCCCGCTGGCACCTTTGCTGTGGCAGCAAAAGCTGGACGTTTGTCTTTTTTGCTCCGGAGGCTGCCCAAAGCGAAAACAGGTGCTTTTGAGGATGGAGTCCGCAGCAAAGCAGAGAGGGCCAAATTGTCTGTGGCATTTGAAAGGGTTCCAGGAGGCAGTGAGAACCAGCATTACTTTTCCCCGCTGGCACCTTTGCTGTGGCAGCAAAAGCTGGACGTTTGTCTTTTTTGCTCCGGAGGTTGCCGAAAGCGAAAACAGGTGCTTTTGAGGATGGAGTCCGCAGGAAAGCAGAGAGGGCCAAATTGTCTGGGGCATTTGAAAGGGTTCCAGGAGGCAGTGAGAACCAGCATTACTTTTCCCCGCTGGCACCTTTGTTGTGGCAGCAAAAGCTGGACGTTTGTCTTTTTTGCTCCGGAGGCTGCCGAAAGCGAAAACAGGTGCTTTTGAGGATGGAGTCCGCATGAAAGCAGAGAGGGCCAAATTGTCTGTGGCATTTGAAAGGGTTCCAGGAGGCAGTGAGAACCAGCATTACTTTTCCCCGCTGGCACCTTTGCTGTGGCAGCAAAAGCTGGACGTTTGTCTTTTTTGCTCCGGAGGCTGCTGAAAGCGAAAACAGGTGCTTTTGAGGATGGAGTCCGCAGGAAAGCAGAGAGGGCCAAATTGTCTGTGGCATTTGAAAGGGTTCCAGGAGGCAGTGAGAACCGGCATTACTTTTCCCCGCTGGCACCTTTGCTGTGGCAGCAAAAGCTGGACGTTTGTCTTTTTTGCTCCGGAGGCTGCCGAAAGCGAAAACAGGTGCTTTTGAGGATGGAGTCCGCAGGAAAGCAGAGAGGGCCAAATTGTCTGGGGCATTTGAAAGGGTTCCAGGAGGCAGTGAGAACCGGCATAACTTTTCCCTGCTGGCACCTTTGCTGTGGCAGCAAAAGCTGGACGTTTGTCTTTTTTGCTCCGGAGGGCGCCGAAAGCGAAAATAGGTTCTTTTGAGGATGGAGTCCGCAGGAAAGCAGAGAGGGCCAAATTGTCTGTGGCATTTGAAAGGGTTCCAGGAGGCAGTGAGAACCAGCATTACTTTTCCCCGCTGGCACCTTTGCTGTGGCAGCAAAAGCTGGACGTTTGTCTTTTTTGCTCCGGAGGCTGCCGAAAGCGAAAACAGCTGCTTTTGAGGATGGAGTCCGCAGGAAAGCAGAGAGGGCCAAATTGTCTGGGGCATTTGAAAGGGTTCCAGGAGGCAGTGAGAACCAGCATTACTTTTCCCCGCTGGCACCTTTGCTGTGGCAGCAAAAGCTGGACGTTTGTCTTTTTTGCTCCGGAGGCTGCCGAAAGCGAAAACAGGTGCTTTTGAGGATGGAGTCCGCAGGAAAGCAGAGAGGGCCAAATTGTCTGTGGCAATTGAAAGGGTTCCAGGAGGCAGTGAGAACCAGCATTACTTTTCCCCGCTGGCACCTTTGCTGTGGCAGCAAAAGCTGGACGTTTGTCTTTTTTGCTCCGGAGGTTGCCGAAAGCGAAAACAGGTGCTTTTGAGGATGGAGTCCGCAGGAAAGCAGAGAGGGCCAAATTGTCTGAGGCATTTGAAGAGGTTCCAGGAGGCAGTGAGAACCAGCATTACTTTTCCCCGCTGGCACCTTTGCTGTGGCAGCAAAAGCTGGACGTTTGTCTTTTTTGCTCCGGAGGCTGCCGAAAGCGAAAATAGGTGCTTTTGAGGATGGAGTCCACAGGAAAGCACAGAGGGCCAAATTGTCTGTGGCATTTGAAGAGGTTCCAGGAGGCAGTGAGAACCAGCATTACTTTTCCCCGCTGGCACCTTTGCTGTGGCAGCAAAAGCTGGACGTTTGTCTTTTTTGCTCCGGAGGGCGCCGAAAGCAAAAATAGGTTCTTTTGAGGATGGAGTCCGCAGGAAAGCAGAGAGGGCCAAATTGTCTGTGGCATTTGAAAGGGTTCCAGGAGGCAGTGAGAACCAGCATTACTTTTCCCCGCTGGCACCTTTGCTGTGGCAGCAAAAGCTGGACGTTTGTCTTTTTTGCTCCGGAGGCTGCCGAAAGCGAAAACAGCTGCTTTTGAGGATGGAGTCCGCAGGAAAGCAGAGAGGGCCAAATTGTCTGTGGCATTTGAAAGGGTTCCAGGAGGCAGTGAGAACCAGCATTACTTTTCCCCGCTGGCACCTTTGCTGTGGCAGCAAAAGCTGGACGTTTGTCTTTTTTGCTCCGGAGGCTGCCGAAAGCGAAAACAGGTGCTTTTGAGGATGGAGTCCGCAGGAAAGCAGAGAGGGCCAAATTGTCTGGGGCATTTGAAGGAGTTCCAGGAGGCAGTGAGAACCAGCATTACTTTT
>NW_028126987.1:0-67485 GCF_965231255.1 Vanellus vanellus | reverse complement strand
TTTTTCACTTTCGGCGCCCCCCAGACGAAAAAAGACAAACGTCCAGCTTTTGCTGCCACAGCAAAGGTGCCAGCGGGGAAAAGTGATGCTGGTCCTCACTGCCTCCTGGAACCCCTTCAAATGCCCCAGACAATTTGGCCCTCTCTGCTTTCCTGCAGACTCTAGCCTAAAAAGCACCTTTTTTCATTTTCGGCGCCCCCCAGACGAAAAAAGACAAACGTCCAGGTTTTGCTGCCACAGCAAAGGTGCCAGCGGGGAAAAGTGATGCTGGTCCTCACTGCCTCCTGGATCCCCTTAAAATGCCCCAGACAATTTGGCCCTCTCTGCTTTGCTGCGGACTCTAGCCTCAAAAGCACTGTTTTTCACTTTCGGCGCTGTTTGGAGCAAAAAAGACAAACGTCCAGCTTTTGCTGCCACAGCAAAGGTGCCAGCGGGGAAAAGTGATGCTGGTCCTCACTGCCTCCTGGAACCCCTTCAAATGCCCCAGACAATTTGGCCCTCTCTGCTTTCCTGCGCACTCTAGCCTCACAAGCACCTTTTTTCACTTTCGGCGCTGTTTGGAGCAAAAAAGACAAACGTCCATCTTTTGCTGCCACAGCAAAGGTGCCAGCGGGGAAAAGTGATGCTGGTCCTCACTGCCTCCTGGAACCCCTTCAAATGCCCCAGACAATTTGGCCCTCTCTGCTTTCCTGCGCACTCTAGCCTCAAAAGCACCGTTTTTCACATTTGGCGCACTCCGGAGGAAAAAAGACAAACATCCAGCTTTTGCTGCCACAGCAAAGGTACCAGCGGGGAAAAGTGATACTGGTCCTCGCTGCCTCCTGGAACCCCTTCAAATGCCCCAGACAATTTGGCCCTCTCTGCTTTCCTGCGCACTCTAGCCTCAAAGGCACGTTTTTTCATTTTCAGCGCCCCCCAGAGGAAAAAAGACAAACGTCCAGCTTTTGCTGCCACAGCAAAGGTGCCAGCGGGGAAAAGTGATGCTGATCCTCACTGTCTCCTGGAACCCCTTCAAATGCCCCAGACAATTTGGCCCTCTCTGCTTTCCTGCGCACTCTAGCCTCAAAAGCACCTTTTTTCACTTTCGGCGCTGTTTGGAGCAAACAAGACAAACGTCCAGCTTTTGCTGCCACAGCAAAGGTGCCAGCGGGGAAAAGTGATGCTGGTCCTCACTGCCTCCTGGAACCCCTTCAAATGCCCCAGACAATTTGGCCCTCTCTGCTTTCCTGCAGACTCTAGCCTAAAAAGCACCTTTTTTCATTTTCAGCGCCCCCCAGACGAAAAAAGACAAACGTCCAGCTTTTGCTGCCACAGCAAAGGTGCCAGCGGGGAAAAGTGATGCTGGTCCTCACTGCCTCCTGGATCCCCTTAAAATGCCCCAGACAATTTGGCCCTCTCTGCTTTGCTGCGGACTCTAGTCTCAAAAGCACTGTTTTTCACTTTCGGCGCTGTTTGGAGCAAAAAAGACAAACGTCCAGCTTTTGCTGCCACAGCAAAGGTGCCAGCAAGGAAAAGTGATGCTGGTCCTCACTGACTCCTGGAACCCCTTCAAATGCCCCAGACAATTTGGCCCTCTCTGCTTTCCTGCGCACTCTAGCCTCAAAAGCACCTTTTTTCACTTTCGGCGCTGTTTGGAGCAAAAAAGACAAACGTCCATCTTTTGCTGCCACAGCAAAGGTGCCAGCGGGGAAAAGTGATGCTGGTCCTCACTGCCTCCTGGAACCCCTTCAAATGCCCCAGACAATTTGGCCCTCTCTGCTTTCCTGCGCACTCTAGCCTCAAAAGCACCGTTTTTCACTTTTGGCGCACTCCGGAGGAAAAAAGACAAACATCCAGCTTTTGCTGCCACAGCAAAGGTACCAGCGGGGAAAAGTGATACTGGTCCTCGCTGCCTCCTGGAACCCCTTCAAATGCCCCAGACAATTTGGCCCTCTCTGCTTTCCTGCGCACTCTATCCTCACAAGCACCGTTTTTCACGTTCGGCGCCCTCCGGAGGAAAAAAGACAAACGTCCAGCTTTTGCTGCCACAGCAAAGGTGCCAGCGGGGAAAAGTGATGCTGGTCCTCACTGCCTCCTGGAACCCCTTCAAATGCCCCAGACAATTTGGCCCTCTCTACTTTCCTGCGCACTCTAGCCTCAAAAGCACGGTTTTTCATTTTCAGCGCCCCCCAGAGGAAAAAAGACAAACGTCCAGGTTTTGCTGCCACAGCAAAGGTGCCAGCGGGGAAAAGTGATGCTGGTCCTCACTGCCTCCTGGAACCCCTTCAAATGCCCCAGACAATTTGGCCCTCTCTGCTTTCCTGCGCACTCTAGCCTCAAAAGCACCGTTTTTCACTTTTGGCGCACTCCGGAGGAAAAAAGACAAACATCCAGCTTTTGCTGCCACAGCAAAGGTACCAGCGGGGAAAAGTGATACTGGTCCTCGCTGCCTCCTGGAACCCCTTCAAATGCCCCAGACAATTTGGCCCTCTCTGCTTTCCTGCGCACTCTAGCCTCACAAGCACCGTTTATCACGTTCGGCGCCCTCCGGAGGAAAAAAGACAAACGTCCAGCTTTTGCTGCCACAGCAAAGGTGCCAGCGGGGAAAAGTGATGCTGGTCCTCACTGCCTCCTGGAACCCCTTCAAATGCCCCAGACAATTTGGCCCTCTCTACTTTCCTGCGCACTCTAGCCTCAAAAGCACGTTTTTTCATTTTCAGCGCCCCCCAGAGGAAAAAAGACAAACGTCCATCTTTTGCTGCCACAGCAAAGGTGCCAGCGGGGAAAAGTGATGCTGGTCCTCACTGCCTCCTGGAACCCCTTCAAATGCCCCAGACAATTTGGCCCTCTCTGCTTTCCTGCGCACTCTAGCCTCAAAAGCACCTTTTTTCACTTTCGGCGCTGTTTGGAGCAAACAAGACAAACGTCCAGCTTTTGCTGCCACAGCAAAGGTACCAGCGGGGAAAAGTGATGCTGGTCCTCACTGCCTCCTGGAACCCCTTCAAATGCCCCAGACAATTTGGCCCTCTCTGCTTTCCTGCGCACTCTAGCCTCAAAAGCACCGTTTTTCACTTTTGGCGCACTCCGGAGGAAAAAAGACAAACATCCAGCTTTTGCTGCCACAGCAAAGGTACCAGCGGGGAAAAGTGATGCTGGTCCTCACTGCCTCCTGGAACCCCTTCAAATGCCCCAGACAATTTGGCCCTCTCTGCTTTCCTGCGCACTCTATCCTTACAAGCACCGTTTTTCACGTTCGGCGCCCTCCGGAGGAAAAAAGACAAACGTCCAGCTTTTGCTGCCACAGCAAAGGTGCCAGCGGGGAAAAGTGATGCTGGTCCTCACTGCCTCCTGGAACCCCTTCAAATGCCCCAGACAATTTGGCCCTCTCTGCTTTCCTGCGCACTCTAGCCTCAAAAGCACCTTTTTTCACGTTCGTCGCCCTCTGGAGGAAAAAAGACAAACGTCCAGCTTTTGCTGCCACAGCAAAGGTGCCAGCGGGGAAAAGTGATGCTGGTCCTCACTGCCTCCTGGAACCCCTTCAAATGCCCCAGACAATTTGGCCCTCTCTGCTTTCCTGCGCACTTTATCCTCACAAGCACAGTTTTTCACTTTCGGCGCTTTTTGGAGCAAACAAGACAAACGTCCAGCTTTTGCTGCCACAGCAAAGGTGCCAGCGGGGAAAAGTGATGCTGGTCCTCACTGCCTCCTGGAACCCCTTCAAATGCCCCAGACAATTTGGCCCTCTCTGCTTTCCTGCGCACTCTAGCCTCAAAAGCACGTTTTTTCATTTTCAGCGCCCCCGAGTGGAAAAAAAACAAACGTCCAGCTTTTGCTGCCACAGCAAAGGTGCCAGCGGGGAAAAGTGATGCTGGTCCTCACTGCCTCCTGGAACCCCTTCAAATGCCCCAGACAATTTGGCCCTCTCTGCTTTCCTGCAGACTCTAGCCTGAAAAGCACCTTTTTTCATTTTCGGCACCCCCCGGAGAAAAAAAAGAAAAACGTCCAGCTTTTGCTGCCACAGCAAAGGTGCCAGCGGGGAAAAGTGATGCTGGTCCTCACTGCCTCCTGGAACCCCTTCAAATGCCCCAGACAATTTGGCCCTCTCTGCTTTCCTGCAGACTCTAGCCTGAAAAGCACCTTTTTTCATTTTCGGCACCCCCCGGAGAAAAAAAGACAAACGTCCAGCTTTTGCTGCCACAGCAAAGGTGCCAGCGGGGAAAAGTGATGCTGGTCCTCACTGCCTCCTGGAACCCCTTCAAATGCCCCAGACAATTTGGCCCTCTCTGCTTTCCTGCGCACTCTAGCCTCAAAAGCACCTTTTTTCACTTTCGGCGCTGTTTGGAGCAAACAAGACAAACGTCCAGCTTTTGCTGCCACAGCAAAGGTGCCAGCGGGGAAAAGTGATGCTGGTCCTCACTGCCTCCTGGAACCCCTTCAAATGCCCCAGACAATTTGGCCCTCTCTACTTTCCTGCGCACTCTAGCCTCAAAAGCACGGTTTTTCATTTTCAGCGCCCCCCAGAGGAAAAAAGACAAACGTCCAGCTTTTGCTGCCACAGCAAAGGTGCCAGCGGGGAAAAGTGATGCTGGTCCTCACTGCCTCCTGGAACCCCTTCAAATGCCCCAGACAATTTGGCCCTCTCTGCTTTCCTGCGCACTCTAGCCTCAAAAGCACCGTTTTTCACTTTTGGCGCACTCCGGAGGAAAAAAGACAAACATCCAGCTTTTGCTGCCACAGCAAAGGTACCAGCGGGGAAAAGTGATACTGGTCCTTGCTGCCTCCTGGAACCCCTTCAAATGCCCCAGACAATTTGGCCCTCTCTGCTTTCCTGCGCACTCTATCCTCACAAGCACCGTTTATCACGTTCGGCGCCCTCCGGAGGAAAAAAGACAAACGTCCAGCTTTTGCTGCCACAGCAAAGGTGCCAGCGGGGAAAAGTGATGCTGGTCCTCACTGCCTCCTGGAACCCCTTCAAATGCCCCAGACAATTTGGCCCTCTCTACTTTCCTGCGCACTCTAGCCTCAAAAGCACGTTTTTTCATTTTCAGCGCCCCCCAGAGGAAAAAAGACAAACGTCCAGCTTTTGCTGCCACAGCAAAGGTGCCAGCGGGGAAAAGTGATGCTGGTCCTCACTGCCTCCTGGAACCCCTTCAAATGCCCCAGACAATTTGGCCCTCTCTGCTTTCCTGCGCACTCTAGCCTCAAAAGCACCTTTTTTCACTTTCGGCGCTGTTTGGAGCAAACAAGACAAACGTCCAGGTTTTGCTGCCACAGCAAAGGTACCAGCGGGGAAAAGTGATGCTGGTCCTCACTGCCTCCTGGAACCCCTTCAAATGCCCCAGACAATTTGGCCCTCTCTGCTTTCCTGCGCACTCTAGCCTCAAAAGCACCGTTTTTCACTTTTGGCGCACTCCGGAGGAAAAAAGACAAACATCCAGCTTTTGCTGCCACAGCAAAGGTACCAGCGGGGAAAAGTGATGCTGGTCCTCACTGCCTCCTGGAACCCCTTCAAATGCCCCAGACAATTTGGCCCTCTCTGCTTTCCTGCGCACTCTATCCTTACAAGCACCGTTTTTCACGTTCGGCGCCCTCCGGAGGAAAAAAGACAAACGTCCAGCTTTTGCTGCCACAGCAAAGGTGCCAGCGGGGAAAAGTGATGCTGGTCCTCACTGCCTCCTGGAACCCCTTCAAATGCCCCAGACAATTTGGCCCTCTCTGCTTTCCTGTGCACTCTAGCCTCAAAAGCACCTTTTTTCACGTTCGTCGCCCTCCGGAGGAAAAAAGACAAACGTCCAGCTTTTGCTGCCACAGCAAAGGTGCCAGCGGGGAAAAGTGATGCTGGTCCTCACTGCCTCCTGGAACCCCTTCAAATGCCCCAGACAATTTGGCCCTCTCTGCCTTTCCTGCGCACTCTAGCCTCAAAAGCACGTTTTTTCATTTTCAGCGCCCCTGAGTGGAAAAAAAACAAACGTCCAGCTTTTGCTGCCACAGCAAAGGTGCCAGCGGGGAAAAGTGATGCTGGTCCTCACTGCCTCCTGGAACCCCTTCAAATGCCCCAGACAATTTGGCCCTCTCTGCTTTCCTGCAGACTCTAGCCTGAAAAGCACCTTTTTTCATTTTCGGCACCCCCCGGAGAAAAAAAGAAAAACGTCCAGCTTTTGCTGCCACAGCAAAGGTGCCAGCGGGGAAAAGTGATGCTGGTCCTCACTGCCTCCTGGATCCCCTTCAAATGCCCCAGACAATTTGGCCCTCTCTGCTTTCCTGCAGACTCTAGCCTGAAAAGCACCTTTTTTCATTTTCGGCACCCCCCGGAGAAAAAAAGACAAACGTCCAGCTTTTGCTGCCACAGCAAAGGTGCCAGCGGGGAAAAGTGATGCTGGTCCTCACTGCCTCCTGGAACCCCTTCAAATGCCCCAGACAATTTGGCCCTCTCTGCTTTCCTGCGCACTCTAGCCTCAAAAGCACCTTTTTTCACTTTCGGCGCTGTTTGGAGCAAACAAGACAAACGTCCAGGTTTTGCTGCCACAGCAAAGGTGCCAGCGGGGAAAAGTGATGCTGGTCCTCACTGCCTCCTGGAACCCCTTCAAATGCCCCAGACAATTTGGCCCTCTCTGCTTTCCTGCGCACTCTAGCCTCAAAAGCACCTTTTTTCACTTTCGGCGCCCCCCAGACGAAAAAAGACAAACGTCCAGCTTTTGCTGCCACAGCAAAGGTGCCAGCGGGGAAAAGTGATGCTGGTCCTCACTGCCTCCTGGAACCCCTTCAAATGCCCCAGACAATTTGGCCCTCTCTGCTTTCCTGCAGACTCTAGCCTAACAAGCAACTTTTTTCATTTTTCGGCGCCCCCCAGACGAAAAAAGACAAACGTCCAGGTTTTGCTGCCACAGCAAAGGTGCCAGCGGGGAAAAGTGATGCTGGTCCTCACTGCCTCCTGGATCCCCTTAAAATGCCCCAGACAATTTGGCCCTCTCTGCTTTGCTGCGGACTCTAGCCTCAAAGGCACGTTTTTTCATTTTCAGCGCCCCCCAGAGGAAAAAAGACAAACGTCCAGCTTTTGCTGCCACAGCAAAGGTGCCAGCGGGGAAAAGTGATGCTGGTCCTCACTGCCTCCTGGATCCCCTTAAAATGCCCCAGACAATTTGGCCCTCTCTGCTTTGCTGCGGACTCTAGTCTCAAAAGCACTGTTTTTCACTTTCGGCGCTGTTTGGAGCAAAAAAGACAAACGTCCAGCTTTTGCTGCCACAGCAAAGGTGCCAGCAAGGAAAAGTGATGCTGGTCCTCACTGCCTCCTGGAACCCCTTCAAATGCCCCAGACAATTTGGCCCTCTCTGCTTTCCTGCGCACTCTAGCCTCAAAAGCACCTTTTTTCACTTTCGGCGCTGTTTGGAGCAAAAAAGACAAACGTCCATCTTTTGCTGCCACAGCAAAGGTGCCAGCGGGGAAAAGTGATGCTGGTCCTCACTGCCTCCTGGAACCCCTTCAAATGCCCCAGACAATTTGGCCCTCTCTGCTTTCCTGCGCACTCTAGCCTCAAAAGCACCGTTTTTCACTTTTGGCGCACTCCGGAGGAAAAAAGACAAACATCCAGCTTTTGCTGCCACAGCAAAGGTACCAGCGGGGAAAAGTGATACTGGTCCTCGCTGCCTCCTGGAACCCCTTCAAATGCCCCAGACAATTTGGCCCTCTCTGCTTTCCTGCGCACTCTATCCTCACAAGCACCGTTTTTCACGTTCGGCGCCCTCCGGAGGAAAAAAGACAAACGTCCAGCTTTTGCTGCCACAGCAAAGGTGCCAGCGAGGAAAAGTGATGCTGGTCCTCACTGCCTCCTGGAACCCCTTCAAATGCCCCAGACAATTTGGCCCTCTCTACTTTCCTGCGCACTCTAGCCTCAAAAGCACGGTTTTTCATTTTCAGCGCCCCCCAGAGGAAAAAAGACAAACGTCCAGCTTTTGCTGCCACAGCAAAGGTGCCAGCGGGGAAAAGTGATGCTGGTCCTCACTGCCTCCTGGAACCCCTTCAAATGCCCCAGACAATTTGGCCCTCTCTGCTTTCCTGCGCACTCTAGCCTCAAAAGCACCGTTTTTCACTTTTGGCGCACTCCGGAGGAAAAAAGACAAACATCCAGCTTTTGCTGCCACAGCAAAGGTACCAGCGGGGAAAAGTGATACTGGTCCTCGCTGCCTCCTGGAACCCCTTCAAATGCCCCAGACAATTTGGCCCTCTCTGCTTTCCTGCGCACTCTATCCTCACAAGCACCGTTTATCACGTTCGGCGCCCTCCGGAGGAAAAAAGACAAACGTCCAGCTTTTGCTGCCACAGCAAAGGTGCCAGCGGGGAAAAGTGATGCTGGTCCTCACTGCCTCCTGGAACCCCTTCAAATGCCCCAGACAATTTGGCCCTCTCTACTTTCCTGCGCACTCTAGCCTCAAAAGCACGTTTTTTCATTTTCAGCGCCCCCCAGAGGAAAAAAGACAAACGTCCATCTTTTGCTGCCACAGCAAAGGTGCCAGCGGGGAAAAGTGATGCTGGTCCTCACTGCCTCCTGGAACCCCTTCAAATGCCCCAGACAATTTGGCCCTCTCTGCTTTCCTGCGCACTCTAGCCTCAAAAGCACCTTTTTTCACTTTCGGCGCTGTTTGGAGCAAACAAGACAAACGTCCAGCTTTTGCTGCCACAGCAAAGGTACCAGCGGGGAAAAGTGATGCTGGTCCTCACTGCCTCCTGGAACCCCTTCAAATGCCCCAGACAATTTGGCCCTCTCTGCTTTCCTGTGCACTCTAGCCTCAAAAGCACCGTTTTTCACTTTTGGCGCACTCCGGAGGAAAAAAGACAAACATCCAGCTTTTGCTGCCACAGCAAAGGTACCAGCGGGGAAAAGTGATGCTGGTCCTCACTGCCTCCTGGAACCCCTTCAAATGCCCCAGACAATTTGGCCCTCTCTGCTTTCCTGCGCACTCTATCCTTACAAGCACCGTTTTTCACGTTCGGCGCCCTCCGGAGGAAAAAAGACAAACGTCCAGCTTTTGCTGCCACAGCAAAGGTGCCAGCAGGGAAAAGTGATGCTGGTCCTCACTGCCTCCTGGAACCCCTTCAAATGCCCCAGACAATTTGGCCCTCTCTGCTTTCCTGCGCACTCTAGCCTCAAAAGCACCTTTTTTCACGTTCGTCGCCCTCCGGAGGAAAAAAGACAAACGTCCAGCTTTTGCTGCCACAGCAAAGGTGCCAGCGGGGAAAAGTGATGCTGGTCCTCACTGCCTCCTGGAACCCCTTCAAATGCCCCAGACAATTTGGCCCTCTCTGCTTTCCTGCGCACTTTATCCTCACAAGCACAGTTTTTCACTTTCGGCGCTTTTTGGAGCAAACAAGACAAACGTCCAGCTTTTGCTGCCACAGCAAAGGTGCCAGCGGGGAAAAGTGATGCTGGTCCTCACTGCCTCCTGGAACCCCTTCAAATGCCCCAGACAATTTGGCCCTCTCTGCTTTCCTGCGCACTCTAGCCTCAAAAGCACGTTTTTTCATTTTCAGCGCCCCCGAGTGGAAAAAAAACAAACGTCCAGCTTTTGCTGCCACAGCAAAGGTGCCAGCGGGGAAAAGTGATGCTGGTCCTCACTGCCTCCTGGAACCCCTTCAAATGCCCCAGACAATTTGGCCCTCTCTGCTTTCCTGCAGACTCTAGCCTGAAAAGCACCTTTTTTCATTTTCGGCACCCCCCGGAGAAAAAAAGAAAAACGTCCAGCTTTTGCTGCCACAGCAAAGGTGCCAGCGGGGAAAAGTGATGCTGGTCCTCACTGCCTCCTGGAACCCCTTCAAATGCCCCAGACAATTTGGCCCTCTCTGCTTTCCTGCAGACTCTAGCCTGAAAAGCACCTTTTTTCATTTTCGGCACCCCCCGGAGAAAAAAAGACAAACGTCCAGCTTTTGCTGCCACAGCAAAGGTGCCAGCGGGGAAAAGTGATGCTGGTCCTCACTGCCTCCTGGAACCCCTTCAAATGCCCCAGACAATTTGGCCCTCTCTGCTTTCCTGCGCACTCTAGCCTCAAAAGCACCTTTTTTCACTTTCGGCGCTGTTTGGAGCAAACAAGACAAACGTCCAGGTTTTGCTGCCACAGCAAAGGTGCCAGCGGGGAAAAGTGATGCTGGTCCTCACTGCCTCCTGGAACCCCTTCAAATGCCCCAGACAATTTGGCCCTCTCTGCTTTCCTGCGCACTCTAGCCTCAAAAGCACCTTTTTTCACTTTCGGCGCCCCCCAGACGAAAAAAGACAAATGTCCAGCTTTTGCTGCCACAGCAAAGGTGCCAGCGGGGAAAAGTGATGCTGGTCCTCACTGCCTCCTGGAACCCCTTCAAATGCCCCAGACAATTTGGCCCTCTCTGCTTTCCTGCAGACTCTAGCCTAAAAAGCACCTTTTTTCATTTTCGGCGCCCCCCAGACGAAAAAAGACAAACGTCCAGGTTTTGCTGCCACAGCAAAGGTGCCCGCGGGGAAAAGTGATGCTGGTCCTCACTGCCTCCTGGATCCCCTTAAAATGCCCCAGACAATTTGGCCCTCTCTGCTTTGCTGCGGACTCTAGCCTCAAAAGCACTGTTTTTCACTTTCGGCGCTGTTTGGAGCAAAAAAGACAAACGTCCAGCTTTTGCTGCCACAGCAAAGGTGCCAGCAAGGAAAAGTGATGCTGGTCCTCACTGCCTCCTGGAACCCCTTCAAATGCCCCAGACAATTTGGCCCTCTCTGCTTTCCTGCGCACTCTATCCTCACAAGCACCGTTTTTCACTTTCGGCGCTGTTTGGAGCAAAAAAGACAAACGTCCATCTTTTGCTGCCACAGCAAAGGTGCCAGCGGGGAAAAGTGATGCTGGTCCTCACTGCCTCCTGGAACCCCTTCAAATGCCCCAGACAATTTGGCCCTCTCTGCTTTCCTGCGCACTCTAGCCTCAAAAGCACCGTTTTTCACTTTTGGCGCACTCCGGAGGAAAAAAGACAAACATCCAGCTTTTGCTGCCACAGCAAAGGTACCAGCGGGGAAAAGTGATACTGGTCCTCGCTGCCTCCTGGAACCCCTTCAAATGCCCCAGACAATTTGGCCCTCTCTGCTTTCCTGCGCACTCTATCCTCACAAGCACCGTTTTTCACGTTCGGCGCCCTCCGGAGGAAAAAAGACAAACGTCCAGCTTTTGCTGCCACAGCAAAGGTGCCAGCGAGGAAAAGTGATGCTGGTCCTCACTGCCTCCTGGAACCCCTTCAAATGCCCCAGACAATTTGGCCCTCTCTACTTTCCTGCGCACTCTAGCCTCAAAAGCACGGTTTTTCATTTTCAGCGCCCCCCAGAGGAAAAAAGACAAACGTCCAGCTTTTGCTGCCACAGCAAAGGTGCCAGCGGGGAAAAGTGATGCTGGTCCTCACTGCCTCCTGGAACCCCTTCAAATGCCCCAGACAATTTGGCCCTCTCTGCTTTCCTGCGCACTCTAGCCTCAAAAGCACCGTTTTTCACTTTTGGCGCACTCCGGAGGAAAAAAGACAAACATCCATCTTTTGCTGCCACAGCAAAGGTACCAGCGGGGAAAAGTGATACTGGTCCTCGCTGCCTCCTGGAACCCCTTCAAATGCCCCAGACAATTTGGCCCTCTCTGCTTTCCTGCGCACTCTATCCTCACAAGCACCGTTTATCACGTTCGGCGCCCTCCGGAGGAAAAAAGACAAACGTCCAGCTTTTGCTGCCACAGCAAAGGTGCCAGCGGGGAAAAGTGATGCTGGTCCTCACTGCCTCCTGGAACCCCTTCAAATGCCCCAGACAATTTGGCCCTCTCTACTTTCCTGCGCACTCTAGCCTCAAAAGCACGTTTTTTCATTTTCAGCGCCCCCCAGAGGAAAAAAGACAAACGTCCAGCTTTTGCTGCCACAGCAAAGGTGCCAGCGGGGAAAAGTGATGCTGGTCCTCACTGCCTCCTGGAACCCCTTCAAATGCCCCAGACAATTTGGCCCTCTCTGCTTTCCTGCGCACTCTAGCCTCAAAAGCACCTTTTTTCACTTTCGGCGCTGTTTGGAGCAAACAAGACAAACGTCCAGCTTTTGCTGCCACAGCAAAGGTACCAGCGGGGAAAAGTGATGCTGGTCCTCACTGCCTCCTGGAACCCCTTCAAATGCCCCAGACAATTTGGCCCTCTCTGCTTTCCTGTGCACTCTAGCCTCAAAAGCACCGTTTTTCACTTTTGGCGCACTCCGGAGGAAAAAAGACAAACATCCAGCTTTTGCTGCCACAGCAAAGGTACCAGCGGGGAAAAGTGATGCTGGTCCTCACTGCCTCCTGGAACCCCTTCAAATGCCCCAGACAATTTGGCCCTCTCTGCTTTCCTGCGCACTCTATCCTTACAAGCACCGTTTTTCACGTTCGGCGCCCTCCGGAGGAAAAAAGACAAACGTCCAGCTTTTGCTGCCACAGCAAAGGTGCCAGCGGGGAAAAGTGATGCTGGTCCTCACTGCCTCCTGGAACCCCTTCAAATGCCCCAGACAATTTGGCCCTCTCTGCTTTCCTGCGCACTCTAGCCTCAAAAGCACCTTTTTTCACGTTCGTCGCCCTCCGGAGGAAAAAAGACAAACGTCCAGCTTTTGCTGCCACAGCAAAGGTGCCAGCGGGGAAAAGTGATGCTGGTCCTCACTGCCTCCTGGAACCCCTTCAAATGCCCCAGACAATTTGGCCCTCTCTGCTTTCCTGCGCACTTTATCCTCACAAGCACAGTTTTTCACTTTCGGCGCTTTTTGGAGCAAACAAGACAAACGTCCAGCTTTTGC
Source organism: Vanellus vanellus (assembly GCF_965231255.1). Lineage (NCBI taxonomy): Eukaryota > Metazoa > Chordata > Aves > Charadriiformes > Charadriidae > Vanellus > Vanellus vanellus. Next base: position 54,720 of record NW_028126987.1, on the reverse strand, counting down.
TGCCACAGCAAAGGTGCCAGCGAGGAAAAGTGATGCTGGTCCTCACTGCCTCCTGGAACCCCTTCAAATGCCCCAGACAATTTGGCCCTCTCTACTTTCCTGCGCACTCTAGCCTCAAAAGCACGGTTTTTCATTTTCAGCGCCCCCCAGAGGAAAAAAGACAAACGTCCAGCTTTTGCTGCCACAGCAAAGGTGCCAGCGGGGAAAAGTGATGCTGGTCCTCACTGCCTCCTGGAACCCCTTCAAATGCCCCAGACAATTTGGCCCTCTCTGCTTTCCTGCGCACTCTAGCCTCAAAAGCACCGTTTTTCACTTTTGGCGCACTCCGGAGGAAAAAAGACAAACATCCAGCTTTTGCTGCCACAGCAAAGGTACCAGCGGGGAAAAGTGATACTGGTCCTCGCTGCCTCCTGGAACCCCTTCAAATGCCCCAGACAATTTGGCCCTCTCTGCTTTCCTGCGCACTCTATCCTCACAAGCACCGTTTATCACGTTCGGCGCCCTCCGGAGGAAAAAAGACAAACGTCCAGCTTTTGCTGCCACAGCAAAGGTGCCAGCGGGGAAAAGTGATGCTGGTCCTCACTGCCTCCTGGAACCCCTTCAAATGCCCCAGACAATTTGGCCCTCTCTACTTTCCTGCGCACTCTAGCCTCAAAAGCACGTTTTTTCATTTTCAGCGCCCCCCAGAGGAAAAAAGACAAACGTCCAGCTTTTGCTGCCACAGCAAAGGTGCCAGCGGGGAAAAGTGATGCTGGTCCTCACTGCCTCCTGGAACCCCTTCAAATGCCCCAGACAATTTGGCCCTCTCTGCTTTCCTGCGCACTCTAGCCTCAAAAGCACCTTTTTTCACTTTCGGCGCTGTTTGGAGCAAACAAGACAAACGTCCAGCTTTTGCTGCCACAGCAAAGGTACCAGCGGGGAAAAGTGATGCTGGTCCTCACTGCCTCCTGGAACCCCTTCAAATGCCCCAGACAATTTGGCCCTCTCTGCTTTCCTGTGCACTCTAGCCTCAAAAGCACCGTTTTTCACTTTTGGCGCACTCCGGAGGAAAAAAGACAAACATCCAGCTTTTGCTGCCACAGCAAAGGTACCAGCGGGGAAAAGTGATGCTGGTCCTCACTGCCTCCTGGAACCCCTTCAAATGCCCCAGACAATTTGGCCCTCTCTGCTTTCCTGCGCACTCTATCCTCACAAGCACCGTTTTTCACGTTCGGCGCCCTCCGGAGGAAAAAAGACAAACGTCCAGCTTTTGCTGCCACAGCAAAGGTGCCAGCGGGGAAAAGTGATGCTGGTCCTCACTGCCTCCTGGAACCCCTTCAAATGCCCCAGACAATTTGGCCCTCTCTGCTTTCCTGCGCACTCTAGCCTCAAAAGCACCTTTTTTCACGTTCGTCGCCCTCCGGAGGAAAAAAGACAAACGTCCAGCTTTTGCTGCCACAGCAAAGGTGCCAGCGGGGAAAAGTGATGCTGGTCCTCACTGCCTCCTGGAACCCCTTCAAATGCCCCAGACAATTTGGCCCTCTCTGCTTTCCTGCAGACTCTAGCCTGAAAAGCACCTTTTTTCATTTTCGGCACCCCCCGGAGAAAAAAAGAAAAACGTCCAGCTTTTGCTGCCACAGCAAAGGTGCCAGCGGGGAAAAGTGATGCTGGTCCTCACTGCCTCCTGGAACCCCTTCAAATGCCCCAGACAATTTGGCCCTCTCTGCTTTCCTGCAGACTCTAGCCTGAAAAGCACCTTTTTTCATTTTCGGCACCCCCCGGAGAAAAAAAGACAAACGTCCAGCTTTTGCTGCCACAGCAAAGGTGCCAGCGGGGAAAAGTGATGCTGGTCCTCACTGCCTCCTGGAACCCCTTCAAATGCCCCAGACAATTTGGCCCTCTCTGCTTTCCTGCGCACTCTAGCCTCAAAAGCACCTTTTTTCACTTTCGGCGCTGTTTGGAGCAAACAAGACAAACGTCCAGGTTTTGCTGCCACAGCAAAGGTGCCAGCGGGGAAAAGTGATGCTGGTCCTCACTGCCTCCTGGAACCCCTTCAAATGCCCCAGACAATTTGGCCCTCTCTGCTTTCCTGCGCACTCTAGCCTCAAAAGCACCTTTTTTCACTTTCGGCGCCCCCCAGACGAAAAAAGACAAACGTCCAGCTTTTGCTGCCACAGCAAAGGTGCCAGCGGGGAAAAGTGATGCTGGTCCTCACTGCCTCCTGGAACCCCTTCAAATGCCCCAGACAATTTGGCCCTCTCTGCTTTCCTGCAGACTCTAGCCTAAAAAGCACCTTTTTTCATTTTCGGCGCCCCCCAGACGAAAAAAGACAAACGTCCAGGTTTTGCTGCCACAGCAAAGGTGCCCGCGGGGAAAAGTGATGCTGGTCCTCACTGCCTCCTGGATCCCCTTAAAATGCCCCAGACAATTTGGCCCTCTCTGCTTTGCTGCGGACTCTAGCCTCAAAAGCACTGTTTTTCACTTTCGGCGCTGTTTGGAGCAAAAAAGACAAACGTCCAGCTTTTGCTGCCACAGCAAAGGTGCCAGCAAGGAAAAGTGATGCTGGTCCTCACTGCCTCCTGGAACCCCTTCAAATGCCCCAGACAATTTGGCCCTCTCTGCTTTCCTGCGCACTCTAGCCTCACAAGCACCGTTTTTCACTTTCGGCGCTGTTTGGAGCAAAAAAGAAAAACGTCCATCTTTTGCTGCCACAGCAAAGGTGCCAGCGGGGAAAAGTGATGCTGGTCCTCACTGCCTCCTGGAACCCCTTCAAATGCCCCAGACAATTTGGCCCTCTCTGCTTTCCTGCGCACTCTAGCCTCAAAAGCACCTTTTTTCACATTTGGCGCACTCCGGAGGAAAAAAGACAAACATCCAGCTTTTGCTGCCACAGCAAAGGTACCAGCGGGGAAAAGTGATACTGGTCCTCGCTGCCTCCTGGAACCCCTTCAAATGCCCCAGACAATTTGGCCCTCTCTGCTTTCCTGCGCACTCTATCCTCACAAGCACCGTTTTTCACGTTCGGCGCCCTCCGGAGGAAAAAAGACAAACGTCCAGCTTTTGCTGCCACAGCAAAGGTGCCAGCGGGGGAAAGTGATGCTGGTCCTCACTGCCTCCTGGAACCCCTTCAAATGCCCCAGACAATTTGGCCCTCTCTACTTTCCTGCGCACTCTAGCCTCAAAAGCACGTTTTTTCATTTTCAGCGCCCCCCAGAGGAAAAAAGACAAACGTCCAGCTTTTGCTGCCACAGCAAAGGTGCCAGCGGGGAAAAGTGATGCTGGTCCTCACTGCCTCCTGGAACCCCTTCAAATGCCCCAGACAATTTGGCCCTCTCTGCTTTCCTGCGCACTCTAGCCTCAAAAGCACCTTTTTTCACTTTCGGCGCTGTTTGGAGCAAACAAGACAAATGTCCAGCTTTTGCTGCCACAGCAAAGGTGCCAGCGGGGAAAAGTGATGCTGGTCCTCACTGCCTCCTGGAACCCCTTCAAATGCCCCAGACAATTTGGCCCTCTCTGCTTTCCTGCAGACTCTAGCCTAAAAAGCACCTTTTTTCATTTTCGGCGCCCCCCAGACGAAAAAAGACAAACGTCCAGGTTTTGCTGCCACAGCAAAGGTGCCAGCGGGGAAAAGTGATGCTGGTCCTCACTGCCTCCTGGATCCCCTTAAAATGCCCCAGACAATTTGGCCCTCTCTGCTTTGCTGCGGACTCTAGCCTCAAAAGCACTGTTTTTCACTTTCGGCGCTGTTTGGAGCAAAAAAGACAAACGTCCAGCTTTTGCTGCCACAGCAAAGGTGCCAGCGGGGAAAAGTGATACTGGTCCTCACTGCCTCCTGGAACCCCTTCAAATGCTCCAGACAATTTGGCCCTCTCTGCTTTCCTGCGCACTCTAGCCTCACAAGCACCTTTTTTCACTTTCGGCGCTGTTTGGAGCAAAAAAGACAAACGTCCATCTTTTGCTGCCACAGCAAAGGTGCCAGCGGGGAAAAGTGATGCTGGTCCTCACTGCCTCCTGGAACCCCTTCAAATGCCCCAGACAATTTGGCCCTCTCTGCTTTCCTGCGCACTCTAGCCTCAAAAGCACCGTTTTTCACATTTGGCGCCCTCCGGAGGAAAAAAGACAAACATCCAGCTTTTGCTGCCACAGCAAAGGTACCAGCGGGGAAAAGTGATACTGGTCCTCGCTGCCTCCTGGAACCCCTTCAAATGCCCCAGACAATTTGGCCCTCTCTGCTTTCCTGCGCACTCTATCCTCACAAGCACCGTTTTTCACGTTCGGCGCCCTCCGGAGGAAAAAAGACAAACGTCCAGCTTTTGCTGCCACAGCAAAGGTGCCAGCGGGGAAAAGTGATGCTGGTCCTCACTGCCTCCTGGAACCCCTTCAAATGCCCCAGACAATTTGGCCCTCTCTACTTTCCTGCGCACTCTAGCCTCAAAAGCACGTTTTTTCATTTTCAGCGCCCCCCAGAGGAAAAAAGACAAACGTCCATCTTTTGCTGCCACAGCAAAGGTGCCAGCGGGGAAAAGTGATGCTGGTCCTCACTGCCTCCTGGAACCCCTTCAAATGCCCCAGACAATTTGGCCCTCTCTGCTTTCCTGCGCACTCTAGCCTCAAAAGCACCTTTTTTCACTTTCGGCGCTGTTTGGAGCAAACAAGACAAACGTCCAGGTTTTGCTGCCACAGCAAAGGTGCCAGCGGGGAAAAGTGATGCTGGTCCTCACTGCCTCCTGGAACCCCTTCAAATGCCCCAGACAATTTGGCCCTCTCTGCTTTCCTGCGCACTCTAGCCTCAAAAGCACCTTTTTTCACTTTCGGCGCCCCCCAGACGAAAAAAGACAAACGTCCAGCTTTTGCTGCCACAGCAAAGGTGCCAGCGGGGAAAAGTGATGCTGGTCCTCACTGCCTCCTGGAACCCCTTCAAATGCCCCAGACAATTTGGCCCTCTCTGCTTTCCTGCAGACTCTAGCCTAAAAAGCACCTTTTTTCATTTTCGGCGCCCCTCAGACGAAAAAAGACAAACGTCCAGGTTTTGCTGCCACAGCAAAGGTGCCAGCGGGGAAAAGTGATGCTGGTCCTCACTGCCTCCTGGATCCCCTTAAAATGCCCCAGACAATTTGGCCCTCTCTGCTTTCCTGCGGACTCTAGCCTCAAAAGCACTGTTTTTCACTTTCGGCGCTGTTTGGAGCAAAAAAGACAAACGTCCAGCTTTTGCTGCCACAGCAAAGGTGCCAGCGGGGAAAAGTGATGCTGGTCCTCACTGCCTCCTGGAACCCCTTCAAATGCCCCAGACAATTTGGCCCTCTCTGCTTTCCTGCGCACTCTAGCCTCACAAGCACCTTTTTTCACTTTCGGCGCTGTTTGGAGCAAAAAAGACAAACGTCCATCTTTTGCTGCCACAGCAAAGGTGCCAGCGGGGAAAAGTGATGCTGGTCCTCACTGCCTCCTGGAACCCCTTCAAATGCCCCAGACAATTTGGCCCTCTCTGCTTTCCTGCGCACTCTAGCCTCAAAAGCACCGTTTTTCACTTTTGGCGCACTCCGGAGGAAAAAAGACAAACATCCAGCTTTTGCTGCCACAGCAAAGGTACCAGCGGGGAAAAGTGATACTGGTCCTCGCTGCCTCCTGGAACCCCTTCAAATGCCCCAGACAATTTGGCCCTCTCTGCTTTCCTGCGCACTCTATCCTCACAAGCACCGTTTTTCACGTTCGGCGCCCTCCGGAGGAAAAAAGACAAACGTCCAGCTTTTGCTGCCACAGCAAAGGTGCCAGCGGGGAAAAGTGATGCTGGTCCTCACTGCCTCCTGGAACCCCTTCAAATGCCCCAGACAATTTGGCCCTCTCTACTTTCCTGCGCACTCTAGCCTCAAAAGCACGTTTTTTCATTTTCAGCGCCCCCCAGAGGAAAAAAGACAAACGTCCAGCTTTTGCTGCCACAGCAAAGGTGCCAGCGGGGAAAAGTGATGCTGGTCCTCACTGCCTCCTGGAACCCCTTCAAATGCCCCAGACAATTTGGCCCTCTCTGCTTTCCTGCGCACTCTAGCCTCAAAAGCACCGTTTTTCACTTTTGGCGCACTCCGGAGGAAAAAAGACAAACATCCAGCTTTTGCTGCCACAGCAAAGGTACCAGCGGGGAAAAGTGATACTGGTCCTCGCTGCCTCCTGGAACCCCTTCAAATGCCCCAGACAATTTGGCCCTCTCTGCTTTCCTGTGCACTCTATCCTCAAAAGCACCGTTTATCACGTTCGGCGCCCTCCGGAGGAAAAAAGACAAACGTCCAGCTTTTGCTGCCACAGCAAAGGTGCCAGCGGGGAAAAGTGATGCTGGTCCTCACTGCCTCCTGGAACCCCTTCAAATGCCCCAGACAATTTGGCCCTCTCTACTTTCCTGCGCACTCTAGCCTCAAAAGCACGTTTTTTCATTTTCAGCGCCCCCCAGAGGAAAAAAGACAAACGTCCAGCTTTTGCTGCCACAGCAAAGGTGCCAGCGGGGAAAAGTGATGCTGGTCCTCACTGCCTCCTGGAACCCCTTCAAATGCCCCAGACAATTTGGCCCTCTCTGCTTTCCTGCGCACTCTAGCCTCAAAAGCACCTTTTTTCACTTTCGGCGCTGTTTGGAGCAAACAAGACAAACATCCAGCTTTTGCTGCCACAGCAAAGGTACCAGCGGGGAAAAGTGATGCTGGTCCTCACTGCCTCCTGGAACCCCTTCAAATGCCCCAGACAATTTGGCCCTCTCTGCTTTCCTGCGCACTCTAGCCTCAAAAGCACCGTTTTTCACTTTTGGCGCACTCCGGAGGAAAAAAGACAAACATCCAGCTTTTGCTGCCACAGCAAAGGTACCAGCGGGGAAAAGTGATGCTGGTCCTCACTGCCTCCTGGAACCCCTTCAAATGCCCCAGACAATTTGGCCCTCTCTGCTTTCCTGCGCACTCTATCCTTACAAGCACCGTTTTTCACGTTCGGCGCCCTCCGGAGGAAAAAAGACAAACGTCCAGCTTTTGCTGCCACAGCAAAGGTGCCAGCGGGGAAAAGTGATGCTGGTCCTCACTGCCTCCTGGAACCCCTTCAAATGCCCCAGACAATTTGGCCCTCTCTGCTTTCCTGCGCACTCTAGCCTCAAAAGCACCTTTTTTCACGTTCGTCGCCCTCCGGAGGAAAAAAGACAAACGTCCAGCTTTTGCTGCCACAGCAAAGGTGCCAGCGGGGAAAAGTGATGCTGGTCCTCACTGCCTCCTGGAACCCCTTCAAATGCCCCAGACAATTTGGCCCTCTCTGATTTCCTGCGCACTTTATCCTCACAAGCACAGTTTTTCACTTTCGGCGCTTTTTGGAGCAAACAAGACAAACGTCCAGCTTTTGCTGCCACAGCAAAGGTGCCAGCGGGGAAAAGTGATGCTGGTCCTCACTGCCTCCTGGAACCCCTTCAAATGCCCCAGACAATTTGGCCCTCTCTGCTTTCCTGTGCACTCTAGCCTCAAAAGCACGTTTTTTCATTTTCAGCGCCCCTGAGTGGAAAAAAAACAAACGTCCAGCTTTTGCTGCCACAGCAAAGGTGCCAGCGGGGAAAAGTGATGCTGGTCCTCACTGCCTCCTGGAACCCCTTCAAATGCCCCAGACAATTTGGCCCTCTCTGCTTTCCTGCAGACTCTAGCCTGAAAAGCACCTTTTTTCATTTTCGGCACCCCCCGGAGAAAAAAAGAAAAACGTCCAGCTTTTGCTGCCACAGCAAAGGTGCCAGCGGGGAAAAGTGATGCTGGTCCTCACTGCCTCCTGGAACCCCTTCAAATGCCCCAGACAATTTGGCCCTCTCTGCTTTCCTGCAGACTCTAGCCTGAAAAGCACCTTTTTTCATTTTCGGCACCCCCCGGAGAAAAAAAGACAAACGTCCAGCTTTTGCTGCCACAGCAAAGGTGCCAGCGGGGAAAAGTGATGCTGGTCCTCACTGCCTCCTGGAACCCCTTCAAATGCCCCAGACAATTTGGCCCTCTCTGCTTTCCTGCGCACTCTAGCCTCAAAAGCACCTTTTTTCACTTTCGGCGCTGTTTGGAGCAAACAAGACAAACGTCCAGGTTTTGCTGCCACAGCAAAGGTGCCAGCGGGGAAAAGTGATGCTGGTCCTCACTGCCTCCTGGAACCCCTTCAAATGCCCCAGACAATTTGGCCCTCTCTGCTTTCCTGCGCACTCTAGCCTCAAAAGCACGTTTTTTCACTTTCGGCGCCCCCCAGACGAAAAAAGACAAACGTCCAGCTTTTGCTGCCACAGCAAAGGTGCCAGCGGGGAAAAGTGATGCTGGTCCTCACTGCCTCCTGGAACCCCTTCAAATGCCCCAGACAATTTGGCCCTCTCTGCTTTCCTGCAGACTCTAGCCTGAAAAGCACCTTTTTTCATTTTCGGCGCCCCCCAGACGAAAAAAGACAAACGTCCAGGTTTTGCTGCCACAGCAAAGGTGCCAGCGGGGAAAAGTGATGCTGGTCCTCACTGCCTCCTGGATCCCCTTAAAATGCCCCAGACAATTTGGCCCTCTCTGCTTTGCTGCGGACTCTAGCCTCAAAAGCACTGTTTTTCACTTTCGGCGCTGTTTGGAGCAAAAAAGACAAACGTCCAGCTTTTGCTGCCACAGCAAAGGTGCCAGCAAGGAAAAGTGATGCTGGTCCTCACTGCCTCCTGGAACCCCTTCAAATGCCCCAGACAATTTGGCCCTCTCTGCTTTCCTGCGCACTCTAGCCTCACAAGCACCGTTTTTCACTTTCGGCGCTGTTTGGAGCAAAAAAGACAAACGTCCATCTTTTGCTGCCACAGCAAAGGTGCCAGCGGGGAAAAGTGATGCTGGTCCTCACTGCCTCCTGGAACCCCTTCAAATGCCCCAGACAATTTGGCCCTCTCTGCTTTCCTGCGCACTCTATCCTCACAAGCACCGTTTTTCACGTTCGGCGCCCTCCGGAGGAAAAAAGACAAACGTCCAGCTTTTGCTGCCACAGCAAAGGTGCCAGCGGGGAAAAGTGATGCTGGTCCTCACTGCCTCCTGGAACCCCTTCAAATGCCCCAGACAATTTGGCCCTCTCTACTTTCCTGCGCACTCTAGCCTCAAAAGCACGTTTTTTCATTTTCAGCGCCCCCCAGAGGAAAAAAGACAAACGTCCAGCTTTTGCTGCCACAGCAAAGGTGCCAGCGGGGAAAAGTGATGCTGGTCCTCACTGCCTCCTGGAACCCCTTCAAATGCCCCAGACAATTTGGCCCTCTCTGCTTTCCTGCGCACTCTAGCCTCAAAAGCACCTTTTTTCACTTTCGGCGGTGTTTGGAGCAAACAAGACAAATGTCCAGCTTTTGCTGCCACAGCAAAGGTGCCAGCGGGGAAAAGTGATGCTGGTCCTCACTGCCTCCTGGAACCCCTTCAAATGCCCCAGACAATTTGGCCCTCTCTGCTTTCCTGCGCACTCTAGCCTCACAAGCACCTTTTTTCACTTTCGGCGCTGTTTGGAGCAAAAAAGACAAACGTCCATCTTTTGCTGCCACAGCAAAGGTGCCAGCGGGGAAAAGTGATGCTGGTCCTCACTGCCTCCTGGAACCCCTTCAAATGCCCCAGACAATTTGGCCCTCTCTGCTTTCCTGCGCACTCTAGCCTCAAAAGCACGTTTTTTCATTTTCAGCGCCCCTGAGTGGAAAAAAAACAAACGTCCAGCTTTTGCTGCCACAGCAAAGGTGCCAGCGGGGAAAAGTGATGCTGGTCCTCACTGCCTCCTGGAACCCCTTCAAATGCCCCAGACAATTTGGCCCTCTCTGCTTTCCTGCAGACTCTAGCCTGAAAAGCACCTTTTTTCATTTTCGGCACCCCCCGGAGAAAAAAAGAAAAACGTCCAGCTTTTGCTGCCACAGCAAAGGTGCCAGCGGGGAAAAGTGATGCTGGTCCTCACTGCCTCCTGGAACCCCTTCAAATGCCCCAGACAATTTGGCCCTCTCTGCTTTCCTGCAGACTCTAGCCTGAAAAGCACCTTTTTTCATTTTCGGCACCCCCCGGAGAAAAAAAGACAAACGTCCAGCTTTTGCTGCCACAGCAAAGGTGCCAGCGGGGAAAAGTGATGCTGGTCCTCACTGCCTCCTGGAACCCCTTCAAATGCCCCAGACAATTTGGCCCTCTCTGCTTTCCTGCGCACTCTAGCCTCAAAAGCACCTTTTTTCACTTTCGGCGCTGTTTGGAGCAAACAAGACAAACGTCCAGGTTTTGCTGCCACAGCAAAGGTGCCAGCGGGGAAAAGTGATGCTGGTCCTCACTGCCTCCTGGAACCCCTTCAAATGCCCCAGACAATTTGGCCCTCTCTGCTTTCCTGCGCACTCTAGCCTCAAAAGCACGTTTTTTCACTTTCGGCGCCCCCCAGACGAAAAAAGACAAACGTCCAGCTTTTGCTGCCACAGCAAAGGTGCCAGCGGGGAAAAGTGATGCTGGTCCTCACTGCCTCCTGGAACCCCTTCAAATGCCCCAGACAATTTGGCCCTCTCTGCTTTCCTGCGCACTCTAGCCTGAAAAGCACCTTTTTTCATTTTCGGCGCCCCCCAGACGAAAAAAGACAAACGTCCAGCTTTTGCTGCCACAGCAAAGGTGCCAGCGGGGAAAAGTGATGCTGGTCCTCACTGCCTCCTGGATCCCCTTAAAATGCCCCAGACAATTTGGCCCTCTCTGCTTTGCTGCGGACTCTAGCCTCAAAAGCACTGTTTTTCACTTTCGGCGCTGTTTGGAGCAAAAAAGACAAACGTCCAGCTTTTGCTGCCACAGCAAAGGTGCCAGCAAGGAAAAGTGATGCTGGTCCTCACTGCCTCCTGGAACCCCTTCAAATGCCCCAGACAATTTGGCCCTCTCTGCTTTCCTGCGCACTCTAGCCTCACAAGCACCGTTTTTCACTTTCGGCGCTGTTTGGAGCAAAAAAGAAAAACGTCCATCTTTTGCTGCCACAGCAAAGGTGCCAGCGGGGAAAAGTGATGCTGGTCCTCACTGCCTCCTGGAACCCCTTCAAATGCCCCAGACAATTTGGCCCTCTCTGCTTTCCTGCGCACTCTATCCTCACAAGCACCGTTTTTCACGTTCGGCGCCCTCCGGAGGAAAAAAGACAAACGTCCAGCTTTTGCTGCCACAGCAAAGGTGCCAGCGGGGAAAAGTGATGCTGGTCCTCACTGCCTCCTGGAACCCCTTCAAATGCCCCAGACAATTTGGCCCTCTCTACTTTCCTGCGCACTCTAGCCTCAAAAGCACGTTTTTTCATTTTCAGCGCCCCCCAGAGGAAAAAAGACAAACGTCCAGCTTTTGCTGCCACAGCAAAGGTGCCAGCGGGGAAAAGTGATGCTGGTCCTCACTGCCTCCTGGAACCCCTTCAAATGCCCCAGACAATTTGGCCCTCTCTGCTTTCCTGCGCACTCTAGCCTCAAAAGCACCTTTTTTCACTTTCGGCGCTGTTTGGAGCAAACAAGACAAATGTCCAGCTTTTGCTGCCACAGCAAAGGTGCCAGCGGGGAAAAGTGATGCTGGTCCTCACTGCCTCCTGGAACCCCTTCAAATGCCCCAGACAATTTGGCCCTCTCTGCTTTCCTGCAGACTCTAGCCTGAAAAGCACCTTTTTTCATTTTCGGCGCCCCCCAGACGAAAAAAGACAAACGTCCAGGTTTTGCTGCCACAGCAAAGGTGCCAGCGGGGAAAAGTGATGCTGGTCCTCACTGCCTCCTGGATCCCCTTAAAATGCCCCAGACAATTTGGCCCTCTCTGCTTTGCTGCGGACTCTAGCCTCAAAAGCACTGTTTTTCACTTTCGGCGCTGTTTGGAGCAAAAAAGACAAACGTCCAGCTTTTGCTGCCACAGCAAAGGTGCCAGCGGGGAAAAGTGATGCTGGTCCTCACTGCCTCCTGGAACCCCTTCAAATGCCCCAGACAATTTGGCCCTCTCTGCTTTCCTGCGCACTCTAGCCTCACAAGCACCTTTTTTCACTTTCGGCGCTGTTTGGAGCAAAAAAGACAAACGTCCATCTTTTGCTGCCACAGCAAAGGTGCCAGCGGGGAAAAGTGATGCTGGTCCTCACTGCCTCCTGGAACCCCTTCAAATGCCCCAGACAATTTGGCCCTCTCTGCTTTCCTGCGCACTCTAGCCTCAAAAGCACCGTTTTTCACATTTGGCGCACTCCGGAGGAAAAAAGACAAACATCCAGCTTTTGCTGCCACAGCAAAGGTACCAGCGGGGAAAAGTGATACTGGTCCTCGCTGCCTCCTGGAACCCCTTCAAATGCCCCAGACAATTTGGCCCTCTCTGCTTTCCTGCGCACTCTATCCTCACAAGCACCGTTTTTCACGTTCGGCGCCCTCCGGAGGAAAAAAGACAAACGTCCAGCTTTTGCTGCCACAGCAAAGGTGCCAGCGGGGAAAAGTGATGCTGGTCCTCACTGCCTCCTGGAACCCCTTCAAATGCCCCAGACAATTTGGCCCTCTCTACTTTCCTGCGCACTCTAGCCTCAAAAGCACGTTTTTTCATTTTCAGCGCCCCCCAGAGGAAAAAAGACAAACGTCCATCTTTTGCTGCCACAGCAAAGGTGCCAGCGGGGAAAAGTGATGCTGGTCCTCACTGCCTCCTGGAACCCCTTCAAATGCCCCAGACAATTTGGCCCTCTCTGCTTTCCTGCGCACTCTAGCCTCAAAAGCACCTTTTTTCACTTTCAGCGCTGTTTGGAGCAAACAAGACAAACGTCCAGGTTTTGCTGCCACAGCAAAGGTGCCAGCGGGGAAAAGTGATGCTGGTCCTCACTGCCTCCTGGAACCCCTTCAAATGCCCCAGACAATTTGGCCCTCTCTGCTTTCCTGCGCACTCTAGCCTCAAAAGCACCTTTTTTCACTTTCGGCGCCCCCCAGACGAAAAAAGACAAACGTCCAGCTTTTGCTGCCACAGCAAAGGTGCCAGCGGGGAAAAGTGATGCTGGTCCTCACTGCCTCCTGGAACCCCTTCAAATGCCCCAGACAATTTGGCCCTCTCTGCTTTCCTGCAGACTCTAGCCTGAAAAGCACCTTTTTTCATTTTCGGCACCCCCCGGAGAAAAAAAGAAAAACGTCCAGCTTTTGCTGCCACAGCAAAGGTGCCAGCGGGGAAAAGTGATGCTGGTCCTCACTGCCTCCTGGAACCCCTTCAAATGCCCCAGACAATTTGGCCCTCTCTGCTTTCCTGCAGACTCTAGCCTGAAAAGCACCTTTTTTCATTTTCGGCACCCCCCGGAGAAAAAAAGACAAACATCCAGCTTTTGCTGCCACAGCAAAGGTGCCAGCGGGGAAAAGTGATGCTGGTCCTCACTGCCTCCTGGAACCCCTTCAAATGCCCCAGACAATTTGGCCCTCTCTGCTTTCCTGCGCACTCTAGCCTCAAAAGCACCTTTTTTCACTTTCGGCGCTGTTTGGAGCAAACAAGACAAACGTCCAGGTTTTGCTGCCACAGCAAAGGTGCCAGCGGGGAAAAGTGATGCTGGTCCTCACTGCCTCCTGGAACCCCTTCAAATGCCCCAGACAATTTGGCCCTCTCTGCTTTCCTGCGCACTCTAGCCTCAAAAGCACGTTTTTTCACTTTCGGCGCCCCCCAGACGAAAAAAGACAAACGTCCAGCTTTTGCTGCCACAGCAAAGGTGCCAGCGGGGAAAAGTGATGCTGGTCCTCACTGCCTCCTGGAACCCCTTCAAATGCCCCAGACAATTTGGCCCTCTCTGCTTTCCTGCAGACTCTAGCCTAAAAAGCACCTTTTTTCATTTTCGGCGCCCCCCAGACGAAAAAAGACAAACGTCCAGGTTTTGCTGCCACAGCAAAGGTGCCAGCGGGGAAAAGTGATGCTGGTCCTCACTGCCTCCTGGATCCCCTTCAAATGCCCCAGACAATTTGGCCCTCTCTGCTTTGCTGCGGACTCTAGCCTCAAAAGCACTGTTTTTCACTTTCGGCGCTGTTTGGAGCAAAAAAGACAAACGTCCAGCTTTTGCTGCCACAGCAAAGGTGCCAGCAAGGAAAAGTGATGCTGGTCCTCACTGCCTCCTGGAACCCCTTCAAATGCCCCAGACAATTTGGCCCTCTCTGCTTTCCTGCGCACTCTAGCCTCACAAGCACCGTTTTTCACTTTCGGCGCTGTTTGGAGCAAAAAAGAAAAACGTCCATCTTTTGCTGCCACAGCAAAGGTGCCAGCGGGGAAAAGTGATGCTGGTCCTCACTGCCTCCTGGAACCCCTTCAAATGCCCCAGACAATTTGGCCCTCTCTGCTTTCCTGCGCACTCTATCCTCACAAGCACCGTTTTTCACGTTCGGCGCCCTCCGGAGGAAAAAAGACAAACGTCCAGCTTTTGCTGCCACAGCAAAGGTGCCAGCGGGGAAAAGTGATGCTGGTCCTCACTGCCTCCTGGAACCCCTTCAAATGCCCCAGACAATTTGGCCCTCTCTACTTTCCTGCGCACTCTAGCCTCAAAAGCACGTTTTTTCATTTTCAGCGCCCCCCAGAGGAAAAAAGACAAACGTCCAGCTTTTGCTGCCACAGCAAAGGTGCCAGCGGGGAAAAGTGATGCTGGTCCTCACTGCCTCCTGGAACCCCTTCAAATGCCCCAGACAATTTGGCCCTCTCTGCTTTCCTGCGCACTCTAGCCTCAAAAGCACCTTTTTTCACTTTCGGCGCTGTTTGGAGCAAACAAGACAAATGTCCAGGTTTTGCTGCCACAGCAAAGGTGCCAGCGGGGAAAAGTGATGCTGGTCCTCACTGCCTCCTGGAACCCCTTCAAATGCCCCAGACAATTTGGCCCTCTCTGCTTTCCTGCAGACTCTAGCCTGAAAAGCACCTTTTTTCATTTTCGGCGCCCCCCAGACGAAAAAAGACAAACGTCCAGGTTTTGCTGCCACAGCAAAGGTGCCAGCGGGGAAAAGTGATGCTGGTCCTCACTGCCTCCTGGATCCCCTTAAAATGCCCCAGACAATTTGGCCCTCTCTGCTTTGCTGCGGACTCTAGCCTCAAAAGCACCTTTTTTCACTTTCGGCGCTGTTTGGAGCAAAAAAGACAAACGTCCAGCTTTTGCTGCCACAGCAAAGGTGCCAGCGGGGAAAAGTGATGCTGGTCCTCACTGCCTCCTGGAACCCCTTCAAATGCCCCAGACAATTTGGCCCTCTCTGCTTTCCTGCGCACTCTAGCCTCACAAGCACCTTTTTTCACTTTCGGCGCTGTTTGGAGCAAAAAAGACAAACGTCCATCTTTTGCTGCCACAGCAAAGGTGCCAGCGGGGAAAAGTGATGCTGGTCCTCACTGCCTCCTGGAACCCCTTCAAATGCCCCAGACAATTTGGCCCTCTCTGCTTTCCTGCGCACTCTAGCCTCAAAAGCACCGTTTTTCACATTTGGCGCACTCCGGAGGAAAAAAGACAAACATCCAGCTTTTGCTGCCACAGCAAAGGTACCAGCGGGGAAAAGTGATACTGGTCCTCGCTGCCTCCTGGAACCCCTTCAAATGCCCCAGACAATTTGGCCCTCTCTGCTTTCCTGCGCACTCTATCCTCACAAGCACCGTTTTTCACGTTCGGCGCCCTCCGGAGGAAAAAAGACAAACGTCCAGCTTTTGCTGCCACAGCAAAGGTGCCAGCGGGGAAAAGTGATGCTGGTCCTCACTGCCTCCTGGAACCCCTTCAAATGCCCCAGACAATTTGGCCCTCTCTACTTTCCTGCGCACTCTAGCCTCAAAAGCACGTTTTTTCATTTTCAGCGCCCCCCAGAGGAAAAAAGACAAACGTCCATCTTTTGCTGCCACAGCAAAGGTGCCAGCGGGGAAAAGTGATGCTGGTCCTCACTGCCTCCTGGAACCCCTTCAAATGCCCCAGACAATTTGGCCCTCTCTGCTTTCCTGCGCACTCTAGCCTCAAAAGCACCTTTTTTCACTTTCGGCGCTGTTTGGAGCAAACAAGACAAACGTCCAGGTTTTGCTGCCACAGCAAAGGTGCCAGCGGGGAAAAGTGATGCTGGTCCTCACTGCCTCCTGGAACCCCTTCAAATGCCCCAGACAATTTGGCCCTCTCTGCTTTCCTGCGCACTCTAGCCTCAAAAGCACCTTTTTTCACTTTCGGCGCCCCCCCGACGAAAAAAGACAAACGTCCAGCTTTTGCTGCCACAGCAAAGGTGCCAGCGGGGAAAAGTGATGCTGGTCCTCACTGCCTCCTGGAACCCCTTCAAATGCCCCAGACAATTTGGCCCTCTCTGCTTTCCTGCGCACTCTAGCCTCAAAAGCACCTTTTTTCATTTTCGGCGCCCCCCAGACGAAAAAAGACAAACGTCCAGGTTTTGCTGCAACAGCAAAGGTGCCAGCGGGGAAAAGTGATGCTGGTCCTCACTGCCTCCTGGATCCCCTTAAAATGCCCCAGACAATTTGGCCCTCTCTGCTTTGCTGCGGACTCTAGCCTCAAAAGCACTGTTTTTCACTTTCGGCGCTGTTTGGAGCAAAAAAGACAAACGTCCAGCTTTTGCTGCCACAGCAAAGGTGTCAGCGGGGAAAAGTGATGCTGGTCCTCACTGCCTCCTGGAACCCCTTCAAATGCCCCAGACAATTTGGCCCTCTCTGCTTTCCTGCGCACTCTATCCTCACAACCACAGTTTTTCACTTTCGGCGCTGTTTGGAGCAAACAAGACAAACGTCCAGCTTTTGCTGCCACAGCAAAGGTACCAGCGGGGAAAAGTGATGCTGGTCCTCGCTGCCTCCTGGAACCCCTTCAAATGCCCCAGACAATTTGGCCCTCTCTGCTTTCCTGCGCACTCTATCCTCACAAGCACCGTTTTTCACGTTCGGCGCTCTCCAGAGGAAAAAAGACAAACGTCCAGCTTTTGCTGCCACAGCAAAGGTGCCAGCGGGGAAAAGTGATGCTGGTCCTCACTGCCTCCTGGAACCCCTTCAAATGCCCCAGACAATTTGGCCCTCTCTGCTTTCCTGCGCACTCTAGCCTCAAAAGCACCTTTTTTCACGTTCGTCGCCCTCCGGAGGAAAAAAGACAAACGTCCAGCTTTTGCTGCCACAGCAAAGGTGCCAGCGGGGAAAAGTGATGCTGGTCCTCACTGCCTCGTGGAACCCCTTCAAATGCCCCAGACAATTTGGCCCTCTCTGCTTTCCTGCAGACTCTAGCCTGAAAAGCACCTTTTTTCATTTTCGGCACCCCCCGGAGAAAAAAAGAAAAACGTCCAGCTTTTGCTGCCACAGCAAAGGTGCCAGCGGGGAAAAGTGATGCTGGTCCTCACTGCCTCCTGGAACCCCTTCAAATGCCCCAGACAATTTGGCCCTCTCTGCTTTCCTGCAGACTCTAGCCTGAAAAGCACCTTTTTTCATTTTCGGCACCCCCCGGAGAAAAAAAGAAAAACGTCCAGCTTTTGCTGCCACAGCAAAGGTGCCAGCGGGGAAAAGTGATGCTGGTCCTCACTGCCTCCTGGAACCCCTTCAAATGCCCCAGACAATTTGGCCCTCTCTGCTTTCCTGCGCACTCTAGCCTCAAAAGCACCGTTTTTCACTTTTGGCACACTCCGGAGGAAAAAAGACAAACATCCAGCTTTTGCTGCCACAGCAAAGGTACCAGCGGGGAAAAGTGATGCTGGTCCTCGCTGCCTCCTGGAACCCCTTCAAATGCCCCAGACAATTTGGCCCTCTCTGCTTTCCTGCGCACTCTATCCTCACAAGCACCGTTTTTCACGTTCGGCGCTCTCCGGAGGAAAAAAGACAAACGTCCAGCTTTTGCTGCCACAGCAAAGGTGCCAGCGGGGAAAAGTGATGCTGGTCCTCACTGCCTCCTGGAACCCCTTCAAATGCCCCAGACAATTTGGCCCTCTCTGCTTTCCTGCGCACTCTAGCCTCAAAAGCACCTTTTTTCACTTTCGGCGGTGTTTGGAGCAAACAAGACAAATGTCCAGCTTTTGCTGCCACAGCAAAGGTACCAGCGGGGAAAAGTGATGCTGATCCTCGCTGCCTCCTGGAACCCCTTCAAATGCCCCAGACAATTTGGCCCTCTCTGCTTTCCTGCGCACTCTAGCCTCAAAAGCACGTTTTTTCATTTTCAGCGCCCCCCAGAGGAAAAAAGACAAACGTCCAGCTTTTGCTGCCACAGCAAAGGTGCCAGCGGGGAAAAGTGATGCTGGTCCTCACTGCCTCCTGGAACCCCTTCAAATGCCCCAGACAATTTGGCCCTCTCTGCTTTCCTGCAGACTCTAGCCTGAAAAGCACCTTTTTTCATTTTCGGCACCCCCCGGAGAAAAAAAGACAAACGTCCAGCTTTTGCTGCCACAGCAAAGGTGCCAGCGGGGAAAAGTGATGCTGGTCCTCACTGCCTCCTGGAACCCCTTCAAATGCCCCAGACAATTTGGCCCTCTCTGCTTTCCTGCAGACTCTAGCCTGAAAAGCACCTTTTTTCATTTTCGGCACCCCCCGGAGAAAAAAAGACAAACGTCCAGCTTTTGCTGCCACAGCAAAGGTGCCAGCGGGGAAAAGTGATGCTGGTCCTCACTGCCTCCTGGAACCCCTTCAAATGCCCCAGACAATTTGGCCCTCTGCTTTCCTGCGCACTCTAGCCTCAAAAGCACCTTTTTTCACTTTCGGCGCTGTTTGGAGCAAACAAGACAAACGTCCAGCTTTTGCTGCCACAGCAAAGGTACCAGCGGGGAAAAGTGATGCTGGTCCTCACTGCCTCCTGGAACCCCTTCAAATGCCCCAGACAATTTGGCCCTCTCTGCTTTCCTGCGCACTCTAGCCTCAAAAGCACCGTTTTTCACTTTTGGCGCACTCCGGAGGAAAAAAGACAAAAATCCAGCTTTTGCTGCCACAGCAAAGGTACCAGCGGGGAAAAGTGATGCTGGTCCTCGCTGCCTCCTGGAACCCCTTCAAATGCCCCAGACAATTTGGCCCTCTCTGCTTTCCTGCGCACTCTATCCTCACAAGCACCGTTTTTCACGTTCGGCGCTCTCCGGAGGAAAAAAGACAAACGTCCAGCTTTTGCTGCCACAGCAAAGGTGCCAGCGGGGAAAAGTGATGCTGGTCCTCACTGCCTCCTGGAACCCCTTCAAATGCCCCAGACAATTTGGCCCTCTCTGCTTTCCTGCGCACTCTAGCCTCAAAAGCACGTTTTTTCATTTTCAGCGCCCCCCAGAGGAAAAAAGACAAACGTCCAGCTTTTGCTGCCACAGCAAAGGTGCCAGCGGGGAAAAGTGATGCTGGTCCTCACTGCCTCCTGGAACCCCTTCAAATGCCCCAGACAATTTGGCCCTCTCTGCTTTCCTGCGCACTCTAGCCTCAAAAGCACCTTTTTTCACTTTCGGCGGTGTTTGGAGCAAACAAGACAAATGTCCAGCTTTTGCTGCCACAGCAAAGGTACCAGCGGGGAAAAGTGATGCTGATCCTCACTACCTCCTGGAACCTTTTCAAATGCCCCAGACAATTTGGCCCTCTCTGCTTTCCTGCGCACTCTAGCCTCAAAAGCACCGTTTTTCACTTTTGGCGCACTCCGGAGGAAAAAAGACAAACATCCAGATTTTGCTGCCACAGCAAAGGTACCAGCGGGGAAAAGTGATGCTGATCCTCACTGCCTCCTGGAACCCCTTCAAATGCCCCAGACAATTTGGCCCTCTCTGCTTTCCTGCGCACTCTAGCCTGAAAAGCACGTTTTTTCACGTTCGTCGCCCTCCGGAGCAAAAAAGACAAACGTCCAGCTTTTGCTGCCACAGCAAAGGTGCCAGCGGGGAAAAGTGATGCTGGTCCTCACTGCCTCCTGGAACCCCTTCAAATGCCCCAGACAATTTGGCCCTCTCTGCTTTCCTGCGCACTCTAGCCTCACAAGCACCGTTTTTCACGTTCGGCGCCCTCCGGAGCAAAAAAGACAAACGTCCAGCTTTTGCTGCCACAGCAAAGGTGCCAGCGGGGAAAAGTGATGCTGGTCCTCACTGCCTCCTGGAACCCCTTCAAATGCCCCAGACAATTTGGCCCTCTCTGCTTTCCTTAGCACTCTAGCCTCAAAAGCACGTTTTTTCATTTTCAGCGCCCCCCAGAGGAAAAAAGACAAACGTCCAGCTTTTGCTGCCACAGCAAAGGTGCCAGCGGGGAAAAGTGATGCTGGTCCTCACTGCCTCCTGGAACCCCTTCAAATGCCCCAGACAATTTGGCCCTCTCTGCTTTCCTGCGCACTCTAGCCTCAAAAGCACCTTTTTTCACTTTTGGCGCCCTCCGGAGGAAAAAAGACAAACGTCCAGCTTTTGCTGCCACAGCAAAGGTGCCAGCGGGGAAAAGTGATGCTGGTCCTCACTGCCTCCTGGAACCCCTTCAAATGCCCCAGACAATTTGGCCCTCTCTGCTTTCCTTAGCACTCTAGCCTCAAAAGCACCGTTTTTCACTTTTGGCGCCCTCCGGAGGAAAAAAGACAAACGTGCAGCTTTTGCTGCCACAGCAAAGGTGCCAGCGGGGAAAAGTGATGCTGGTCCTCACTGCCTCCTGGAACCCCTTCAAATGCCCCAGACAATTTGGCCCTCTCTGCTTTCCTGCGCACTCTAGCCTTAAAAGCACCTTTTTTCACTTTCGGCGCTGTTTGGAGCAAAAAAGACAAACGTCCAGCCTTTGCTGCCACAGCGAAGGTGCCAGCGGGGAAAAGTGATGCTGGTCCTCACTGCCTCCTGGAACCCCTTCAAATGCCCCAGACAATTTGGCCCTCTCTGCTTTCCTGCAGACTCTAGCCTGAAAAGCACCTTTTTTCATTTTCGGCACCCCCCGGAGAAAAAAAGAAAAACGTCCAGCTTTTGCTGCCACAGCAAAGGTGCCAGCGGGGAAAAGTGATGCTGGTCCTCACTGCCTCCTGGAACCCCTTCAAATGCCCCAGACAATTTGGCCCTCTCTGCTTTCCTGCGCACTCTAGCCTCAAAAGCACCTTTTTTCACTTTTGGCGCCCTCCGGAGGAAAAAAGACAAACGTCCAGCTTTTGCTGCCACAGCAAAGGTGCCAGCGGGGAAAAGTGATGCTGGTCCTCACTGCCTCCTGGAACCCCTTCAAATGCCCCAGACAATTTGGCCCTCTCTGCTTTCCTTAGCACTCTAGCCTCAAAAGCACCGTTTTTCACTTTTGGCGCCCTCCGGAGGAAAAAAGACAAACGTGCAGCTTTTGCTGCCACAGCAAAGGTGCCAGCGGGGAAAAGTGATGCTGGTCCTCACTGCCTCCTGGAACCCCTTCAAATGCCCCAGACAATTCGGCCCTCTCTGCTTTCCTGCGGACTCTAGCCTTAAAAGCACCTTTTTTCACTTTCGGCGCTGTTTGGAGCAAAAAAGACAAACGTCCAGCTTTTGCTGCCACAGCGAAGGTGCCAGCGGGGAAAAGTGATGCTGGTCCTCACTGCCTCCTGGAACCCCTTCAAATGCCCCAGACAATTTGGCCCTCTCTGCTTTCCTGCAGACTCTAGCCTGAAAAGCACCTTTTTTCATTTTCGGCACCCCCCGGAGAAAAAAAGAAAAACGTCCAGCTTTTGCTGCCACAGCAAAGGTGCCAGCGGGGAAAAGTGATGCTGGTCCTCACTGCCTCCTGGAACCCCTTCAAATGCCCCAGACAATTTGGCCCTCTCTGCTTTCCTGCAGACTCTAGCCTGAAAAGCACCTTTTTTCATTTTCGGCACCCCCCGGAGAAAAAAAGACAAACGTCCAGCTTTTGCTGCCACAGCAAAGGTGCCAGCGGGGAAAAGTGATGCTGGTCCTCACTGCCTCCTGGAACCCCTTCAAATGCCCCAGACAATTTGGCCCTCTCTGCTTTCCTGCGCACTCTAGCCTCAAAAGCACCTTTTTTCACTTTCGGCGCTGTTTGGAGCAAACAAGACAAACGTCCAGCTTTTGCTGCCACAGCAAAGGTACCAGCGGGGAAAAGTGATGCTGATCCTCACTGCCTCCTGGAACCCCTTCAAATGCCCCAGACAATTTGGCCCTCTCTGCTTTCCTGCGCACTCTAGCCTCAAAAGCACCGTTTTTCACTTTTGGCGCACTCCGGAGGAAAAAATACAAACATCCAGCTTTTGCTGCCACAGCAAAGGTACCAGCGGGGAAAAGTGATGCTGGTCCTCGCTGCCTCCTGGAACCCCTTCAAATGCCCCAGACAATTTGGCCCTCTCTGCTTTCCTGCGCACTCTATCCTCACAAGCACCGTTTTTCACGTTCGGCGCTCTCCAGAGGAAAAAAGACAAACGTCCAGCTTTTGCTGCCACAGCAAAGGTGCCAGCGGGGAAAAGTGATGCTGGTCCTCACTGCCTCCTGGAACCCCTTCAAATGCCCCAGACAATTTGGCCCTCTCTGCTTTCCTGCGCACTCTAGCCTCAAAAGCACGTTTTTTCATTTTCAGCGCCCCCCAGAGGAAAAAAGACAAACGTCCATCTTTTGCTGCCACAGCAAAGGTGCCAGCGGGGAAAAGTGATGCTGGTCCTCACTGCCTCCTGGAACCCCTTCAAATGCCCCAGACAATTTGGCCCTCTCTGCTTTCCTGCGCACTCTAGCCTCAAAAGCACCTTTTTTCACTTTCGGCGCTGTTTGGAGCAAACAAGACAAATGTCCAGCTTTTGCTGCCACAGCAAAGGTACCAGCGGGGAAAAGTGATGCTGATCCTCACTACCTCCTGGAACCCCTTCAAATGCCCCAGACAATTTGGCCCTCTCTGCTTTCCTGCGCACTCTAGCCTCACAAGCACCGTTTTTCACTTTTGGCGCACTCCGGAGGAAAAAAGACAAACATCCAGCTTTTGCTGCCACAGCAAAGGTACCAGCGGGGAAAAGTGATGCTGATCCTCACTGCCTCCTGGAACCCCTTCAAATGCCCCAGACAATTTGGCCCTCTCTGCTTTCCTGCGCACTCTAGCCTCAAAAGCACCTTTTTTCACGTTCGTCGCCCTCCGGAGGAAAAAAGACAAACGTCCAGCTTTTGCTGCCACAGCAAAGGTGCCAGCGGGGAAAAGTGATGCTGGTCCTCACTGCCTCCTGGAACCCCTTCAAATGCCCCAGACAATTTGGCCCTCTCTGCTTTCCTGCGCACTTTATCCTCACAAGCACAGTTTTTCACTTTCGGCGCTTTTTGGAGCAAACAAGACAAACGTCCAGCTTTTGCTGCCACAGCAAAGGTGCCAGCGGGGAAAAGTGATGCTGGTCCTCACTGCCTCCTGGAACCCCTTCAAATGCCCCAGACAATTTGGCCCTCTCTGCTTTCCTGCGCACTCTAGCCTCAAAAGCACGTTTTTTCATTTTCAGCGCCCCCGAGAGGAAAAAAGACAAACGTCCATCTTTTGCTGCCACAGCAAAGGTGCCAGCGGGGAAAAGTGATGCTGGTTCTCACTGCCTCCTGGAACCCCTTCAAATGCCCCAGACAATTTGGCCCTCTCTGCTTTCCTGCAGACTCTAGCCTGAAAAGCACCTTTTTTCATTTTCGGCACCCCCCGGAGAAAAAAAGAAAAACGTCCAGCTTTTGCTGCCACAGCAAAGGTGCCAGCGGGGAAAAGTGATGCTGGTCCTCACTGCCTCCTGGAACCCCTTCAAATGCCCCAGACAATTTGGCCCTCTTTGCTTTCCTGCAGACTCTAGCCTGAAAAGCACCTTTTTTCATTTTCGGCACCCCCCGGAGAAAAAAAGACAAACGTCCAGGTTTTGCTGCCACAGCAAAGGTGCCAGCGGGGAAAAGTGATGCTGGTCCTCACTGCCTCCTGGAACCCCTTCAAATGCCCCAGACAATTTGGCCCTCTCTGCTTTCCTGCGCACTCTAGCCTCAAAAGCACCTTTTTTCACTTTCGGCGCTGTTTGGAGCAAACAAGACAAACGTCCAGCTTTTGCTGCCACAGCAAAGGTACCAGCGGGGAAAAGTGATGCTGGTCCTCACTGCCTCCTGGAACCCCTTCAAATGCCCCAGACAATTTGGCCCTCTCTGCTTTCCTGCAGACTCTAGCCTGAAAAGCACCTTTTTTCATTTTCGGCACCCCCCGGAGAAAAAAAGACAAACGTCCAGCTTTTGCTGCCACAGCAAAGGTGCCAGCGGGGAAAAGTGATGCTGGTCCTCACTGCCTCCTGGAACCCCTTCAAATGCCCCAGACAATTTGGCCCTCTCTGCTTTCCTGCAGACTCTAGCCTGAAAAGCACCTTTTTTCATTTTCGGCACCCCCCGGAGAAAAAAAGACAAACGTCCAGCTTTTGCTGCCACAGCAAAGGTGCCAGCGGGGAAAAGTGATGCTGGTCCTCACTGCCTCCTGGAACCCCTTCAAATGCCCCAGACAATTTGGCCCTCTCTGCTTTCCTGCGCACTCTAGCCTCAAAAGCACCTTTTTTCACTTTCGGCGCTGTTTGGAGCAAACAAGACAAACGTCCAGCTTTTGCTGCCACAGCAAAGGTACCAGCGGGGAAAAGTGATGCTGGTCCTCACTGCCTCCTGGAACCCCTTCAAATGCCCCAGACAATTTGGCCCTCTCTGCTTTCCTGCAGAATCTAGCCTGAAAAGCACATTTTTCATTTTCGGCACCCCCCGGAGAAAAAAAGACAAACGTCCAGCTTTTGCTGCCACAGCAAAGGTGCCAGCGGGGAAAAGTGATGCTGGTCCTCACTGCCTCCTGGAACCCCTTCAAATGCCCCAGACAATTTGGCCCTCTCTGCTTTCCTGCGCACTCTAGCCTCACAAGCACCGTTTTTCACTTTTGGCGCACTCCGGAGGAAAAAAGACAAACATCCAGCTTTTGCTGCCACAGCAAAGGTACCAGCGGGGAAAAGTGATGCTGATCCTCACTGCCTCCTGGAACCCCTTCAAATGCCCCAGACAATTTGGCCCTCTCTGCTTTCCTGCGCACTCTAGCCTCAAAAGCACCTTTTTTCACGTTCGTCGCCCTCCGGAGGAAAAAAGACAAACGTCCAGCTTTTGCTGCCACAGCAAAGGTGCCAGCGGGGAAAAGTGATGCTGGTCCTCACTGCCTCCTGGAACCCCTTCAAATGCCCCAGACAATTTGGCCCTCTCTGCTTTCCTGCGCACTTTATCCTCACAAGCACAGTTTTTCACTTTCGGCGCTTTTTGGAGCAAACAAGACAAACGTCCAGCTTTTGCTGCCACAGCAAAGGTGCCAGCGGGGAAAAGTGATGCTGGTCCTCACTGCCTCCTGGAACCCCTTCAAATGCCCCAGACAATTTGGCCCTCTCTGCTTTCCTGCGCACTCTAGCCTCAAAAGCACGTTTTTTCATTTTCAGCGCCCCCGAGAGGAAAAAAGACAAACGTCCATCTTTTGCTGCCACAGCAAAGGTGCCAGCGGGGAAAAGTGATGCTGGTTCTCACTGCCTCCTGGAACCCCTTCAAATGCCCCAGACAATTTGGCCCTCTCTGCTTTCCTGCAGACTCTAGCCTGAAAAGCACCTTTTTTCATTTTCGGCACCCCCCGGAGAAAAAAAGAAAAACGTCCAGCTTTTGCTGCCACAGCAAAGGTGCCAGCGGGGAAAAGTGATGCTGGTCCTCACTGCCTCCTGGAACCCCTTCAAATGCCCCAGACAATTTGGCCCTCTTTGCTTTCCTGCAGACTCTAGCCTGAAAAGCACCTTTTTTCATTTTCGGCACCCCCCGGAGAAAAAAAGACAAACGTCCAGGTTTTGCTGCCACAGCAAAGGTGCCAGCGGGGAAAAGTGATGCTGGTCCTCACTGCCTCCTGGAACCCCTTCAAATGCCCCAGACAATTTGGCCCTCTCTGCTTTCCTGCGCACTCTAGCCTCAAAAGCACCTTTTTTCACTTTCGGCGCTGTTTGGAGCAAACAAGACAAACGTCCAGCTTTTGCTGCCACAGCAAAGGTACCAGCGGGGAAAAGTGATGCTGGTCCTCACTGCCTCCTGGAACCCCTTCAAATGCCCCAGACAATTTGGCCCTCTCTGCTTTCCTGCAGACTCTAGCCTGAAAAGCACCTTTTTTCATTTTCGGCACCCCCCGGAGAAAAAAAGACAAACGTCCAGCTTTTGCTGCCACAGCAAAGGTGCCAGCGGGGAAAAGTGATGCTGGTCCTCACTGCCTCCTGGAACCCCTTCAAATGCCCCAGACAATTTGGCCCTCTCTGCTTTCCTGCAGACTCTAGCCTGAAAAGCACCTTTTTTCATTTTCGGCACCCCCCGGAGAAAAAAAGACAAACGTCCAGCTTTTGCTGCCACAGCAAAGGTGCCAGCGGGGAAAAGTGATGCTGGTCCTCACTGCCTCCTGGAACCCCTTCAAATGCCCCAGACAATTTGGCCCTCTCTGCTTTCCTGCGCACTCTAGCCTCAAAAGCACCTTTTTTCACTTTCGGCGCTGTTTGGAGCAAACAAGACAAACGTCCAGCTTTTGCTGCCACAGCAAAGGTACCAGCGGGGAAAAGTGATGCTGGTCCTCACTGCCTCCTGGAACCCCTTCAAATGCCCCAGACAATTTGGCCCTCTCTGCTTTCCTGCAGACTCTAGCCTGAAAAGCACATTTTTCATTTTCGGCACCCCCCGGAGAAAAAAAGACAAACGTCCAGCTTTTGCTGCCACAGCAAAGGTGCCAGCGGGGAAAAGTGATGCTGGTCCTCACTGCCTCCTGGAACCCCTTCAAATGCCCCAGACAATTTGGCCCTCTCTGCTTTCCTGCAGACTCTAGCCTGAAAAGCACCTTTTTTCATTTTCGGCACCCCCCGGAGAAAAAAAGACAAACGTCCAGCTTTTGCTGCCACAGCAAAGGTGCCAGCGGGGAAAAGTGATGCTGGTCCTCACTGCCTCCTGGAACCCCTTCAAATGCCCCAGACAATTTGGCCCTCTCTGCTTTCCTGCGCACTCTAGCCTCAAAAGCACCTTTTTTCACTTTCGGCGCTGTTTGGAGCAAACAAGACAAACGTCCAGCTTTTGCTGCCACAGCAAAGGTACCAGCGGGGAAAAGTGATGCTGGTCCTCACTGCCTCCTGGAACCCCTTCAAATGCCCCAGACAATTTGGCCCTCTCTGCTTTCCTGCAGACTCTAGCCTGAAAAGCACCTTTTTTCATTTTCGGCACCCCCCGGAGAAAAAAAGACAAACGTCCAGCTTTTGCTGCCACAGCAAAGGTGCCAGCGGGGAAAAGTGATGCTGGTCCTCACTGCCTCCTGGAACCCCTTCAAATGCCCCAGACAATTTGGCCCTCTCTGCTTTCCTGCGCACTCTAGCCTCAAAAGCACCGTTTTTCACTTTTGGCGCACTCCGGAGGAAAAAATACAAACATCCAGCTTTTGCTGCCACAGCAAAGGTACCAGCGGGGAAAAGTGATGCTGGTCCTCGCTGCCTCCTGGAACCCCTTCAAATGCCCCAGACAATTTGGCCCTCTCTGCTTTCCTGCGCACTCTATCCTCACAAGCACCGTTTTTCACGTTCGGCGCTCTCCGGAGGAAAAAAGACAAACGTCCAGCTTTTGCTGCCACAGCAAAGGTGCCAGCGGGGAAAAGTGATGCTGGTCCTCACTGCCTCCTGGAACCCCTTCAAATGCCCCAGACAATTTGGCCCTCTCTGCTTTCCTGCGCACTCTAGCCTCAAAAGCACGTTTTTTCATTTTCAGCGCCCCCCAGAGGAAAAAAGACAAACGTCCAGCTTTTGCTGCCACAGCAAAGGTGCCAGCGGGGAAAAGTGATGCTGGTCCTCACTGCCTCCTGGAACCCCTTCAAATGCCCCAGACAATTTGGCCCTCTCTGCTTTCCTGCGCACTCTAGCCTCAAAAGCACCTTTTTTCACTTTCGGCGGTGTTTGGAGCAAACAAGACAAATGTCCAGCTTTTGCTGCCACAGCAAAGGTACCAGCGGGGAAAAGTGATGCTGATCCTCACTACCTCCTGGAACCCCTTCAAATGCCCCAGACAATTTGGCCCTCTCTGCTTTCCTGCGCACTCTAGCCTCAAAAGCACCGTTTTTCACTTTTGGCGCACTCCGGAGGAAAAAAGACAAACATCCAGCTTTTGCTGCCACAGCAAAGGTACCAGCGGGGAAAAGTGATGCTGATCCTCGCATCCTCCTGGAACCCCTTCAAATGACCCAGACAATTTGGCCCTCTCTGCTTTCCTGCGCACTCTATCCTCACAAGCACCGTTTTTCACGTTCGGCGCCCTCCGGAGGAAAAAAGACAAACGTCCAGCTTTTGCTGCCACAGCAAAGGTGCCAGCGGGGAAAAGTGATGCTGGTCCTCACTGCCTCCTGGAACCCCTTCAAATGCCCCAGACAATTTGGCCCTCTCTGCTTTCCTGCGCACTTTATCCTCACAAGCACAGTTTTTCACTTTCGGCGCTTTTTGGAGCAAACAAGACAAACGTCCAGCTTTTGCTGCCACAGCAAAGGTGCCAGCGGGGAAAAGTGATGCTGGTCCTCACTGCCTCCTGGAACCCCTTCAAATGCCCCAGACAATTTGGCCCTCTCTGCTTTCCTGCGCACTCTAGCCTCAAAAGCACCTTTTTTCATTTTCAGCGCCCCCGAGAGGAAAAAAGACAAACGTCCATCTTTTGCTGCCACAGCAAAGGTGCCAGCGGGGAAAAGTGATGCTGGTTCTCACTGCCTCCTGGAACCCCTTCAAATGCCCCAGACAATTTGGCCCTCTCTGCTTTCCTGCAGACTCTAGGACCCAAAGCACCTTTTTTCATTTTCGGCACCCCCCGGAGAAAAAAAGAAAAACGTCCAGCTTTTGCTGCCACAGCAAAGGTGCCAGCGGGGAAAAGTGATGCTGGTCCTCACTGCCTCCTGGAACCCCTTCAAATGCCCCAGACAATTTGGCCCTCTCTGCTTTCCTGCAGACTCTAGCCTGAAAAGCACCTTTTTCATTTTCGGCACCCCCGGAGAAAAAAAGACAAACGTCCAGCTTTTGCTGCCACAGCAAAGGTGCCAGCGGGGAAAAGTGATGCTGGTCCTCACTGCCTCCTGGAACCCCTTCAAATGCCCCAGACAATTTGGCCCTCTCTGCTTTCCTGCGCACTCTAGCCTCAAAAGCACCTTTTTTCACTTTCGGCGCTGTTTGGAGCAAACAAGACAAACGTCCAGCTTTTGCTGCCACAGCAAAGGTACCAGCGGGGAAAAGTGATGCTGGTCCTCACTGCCTCCTGGAACCCCTTCAAATGCCCCAGACAATTTGGCCCTCTCTGCTTTCCTGCAGACTCTAGCCTGAAAAGCACCTTTTTTCATTTTCGGCACCCCCCGGAGAAAAAAAGACAAACGTCCAGCTTTTGCTGCCACAGCAAAGGTGCCAGCGGGGAAAAGTGATGCTGGTCCTCACTGCCTCCTGGAACCCCTTCAAATGCCCCAGACAATTTGGCCCTCTCTGCTTTCCTGCGCACTCTAGCCTCAAAAGCACCGTTTTTCACTTTTGGCGCACTCCGGCGGAAAAAAGACAAACATCCAGCTTTTGCTGCCACAGCAAAGGTACCAGCGGGGAAAAGTGATGCTGGTCCTCGCTGCCTCCTGGAACCCCTTCAAATGACCCAGACAATTTGGCCCTCTCTGCTTTCCTGCGCACTCTATCCTCACAAGCACCGTTTTTCACGTTCGGCGCTCTCCGGAGGAAAAAAGACAAACGTCCAGCTTTTGCTGCCACAGCAAAGGTGCCAGCGGGGAAAAGTGATGCTGGTCCTCACTGCCTCCTGGAACCCCTTCAAATGCCCCAGACAATTTGGCCCTCTCTGCTTTCCTGCGCACTCTAGCCTCAAAAGCACGTTTTTTCATTTTCAGCGCCCCCCAGAGGAAAAAAGACAAACGTCCAGCTTTTGCTGCCACAGCAAAGGTGCCAGCGGGGAAAAGTGATGCTGGTCCTCACTGCCTCCTGGAACCCCTTCAAATGCCCCAGACAATTTGGCCCTCTCTGCTTTCCTGCGCACTCTAGCCTCAAAAGCACCTTTTTTCACTTTCGGCGGTGTTTGGAGCAAACAAGACAAATGTCCAGCTTTTGCTGCCACAGCAAAGGTACCAGCGGGGAAAAGTGATGCTGATCCTCACTACCTCCTGGAACCCCTTCAAATGCCCCAGACAATTTGGCCCTCTCTGCTTTCCTGCGCACTCTAGCCTCAAAAGCACCGTTTTTCACTTTTGGCGCACTCCGGAGGAAAAAAGACAAACATCCAGCTTTTGCTGCCACAGCAAAGGTACCAGCGGGGAAAAGTGATGCTGATCCTCGCATCCTCCTGGAACCCCTTCAAATGACCCAGACAATTTGGCCCTCTCTGCTTTCCTGCGCACTCTATCCTCACAAGCACCGTTTTTCACGTTCGGCGCCCTCCGGAGGAAAAAAGACAAACGTCCAGCTTTTGCTGCCACAGCAAAGGTGCCAGCGGGGAAAAGTGATGCTGGTCCTCACTGCCTCCTGGAACCCCTTCAAATGCCCCAGACAATTTGGCCCTCTCTGCTTTCCTGCGCACTCTAGCCTCAAAAGCACCTTTTTTCACTTTTGGCGCCCTCCGGAGGAAAAAAGACAAACGTCCAGCTTTTGCTGCCACAGCAAAGGTACCAGCGGGGAAAAGTGATGCTGGTCCTCACTGCCTCCTGGAACCCCTTCAAATGCCCCAGACAATTTGGCCCTCTCTGCTTTCCTGCGCACTCTATCCTCACAAGCACCGTTTTTCACGTTCGGCGCTCTCCGGAGGAAAAAAGACAAACGTCCAGCTTTTGCTGCCACAGCAAAGGTGCCAGCGGGGAAAAGTGATGCTGGTCCTCACTGCCTCCTGGAACCCCTTCAAATGCCCCAGACAATTTGGCCCTCTCTGCTTTCCTGCGCACTCTAGCCTCAAAAGCACGTTTTTTCATTTTCAGCGCCCCCCAGAGGAAAAAAGACAAACGTCCAGCTTTTGCTGCCACAGCAAAGGTGCCAGCGGGGAAAAGTGATGCTGGTCCTCACTGCCTCCTGGAACCCCTTCAAATGCCCCAGACAATTTGGCCCTCTCTGCTTTCCTGCGCACTCTAGCCTCAAAAGCACCTTTTTTCACTTTCGGCGTTGTTTAGAGCAAACAAGACAAATGTCCAGCTTTTGCTGCCACAGCAAAGGTACCAGCGGGGAAAAGTGATGCTGATCCTCACTACCTCCTGGAACCCCTTCAAATGCCCCAGACAATTTGGCCCTCTCTGCTTTCCTGCGCACTCTAGCCTCAAAAGCACCGTTTTTCACTTTTGGCGCACTCCGGAGGAAAAAAGACAAACATCCAGCTTTTGCTGCCACAGCAAAGGTACCAGCGGGGAAAAGTGATGCTGATCCTCGCATCCTCCTGGAACCCCTTCAAATGACCCAGACAATTTGGCCCTCTCTGCTTTCCTGCGCACTCTATCCTCACAAGCACCGTTTTTCACGTTCGGCGCCCTCCGGAGGAAAAAAGACAAACGTCCAGCTTTTGCTGCCACAGCAAAGGTGCCAGCGGGGAAAAGTGATGCTGGTCCTCACTGCCTCCTGGAACCCCTTCAAATGCCCCAGACAATTTGGCCCTCTCTGCTTTCCTGCGCACTCTAGCCTCAAAAGCACCTTTTTTCACTTTTGGCGCCCTCCGGAGGAAAAAAGACAAACGTCCAGCTTTTGCTGCCACAGCAAAGGTACCAGCGGGGAAAAGTGATGCTGGTCCTCACTGCCTCCTGGAACCCCTTCAAATGCCCCAGACAATTTGGCCCTCTCTGCTTTCCTGCGCACTTTATCCTCACAAGCACAGTTTTTCACTTTCGGCGCTTTTTGGAGCAAACAAGACAAACGTCCAGCTTTTGCTGCCACAGCAAAGGTGCCAGCGGGGAAAAGTGATGCTGGTCCTCACTGCCTCCTGGAACCCCTTCAAATGCCCCAGACAATTTGGCCCTCTCTGCTTTCCTGCGCACTCTAGCCTCAAAAGCACGTTTTTTCATTTTCAGCGCCCCCGAGAGGAAAAAAGACAAACGTCCATCTTTTGCTGCCACAGCAAAGGTGCCAGCGGGGAAAAGTGATGCTGGTTCTCACTGCCTCCTGGAACCCCTTCAAATGCCCCAGACAATTTGGCCCTCTCTGCTTTCCTGCAGACTCTAGCCTCAAAAGCACGTTTTTTCATTTTCGGCACCCCCCGGAGAAAAAAAGAAAAACGTCCAGCTTTTGCTGCCACAGCAAAGGTGCCAGCGGGGAAAAGTGATGCTGGTCCTCACTGCCTCCTGGAACCCCTTCAAATGCCCCAGACAATTTGGCCCTCTCTGCTTTCCTGCAGACTCTAGCCTGAAAAGCACCTTTTTTCATTTTCGGCGCTGTTTGGAGCAAACAAGACAAACGTCCAGCTTTTGCTGCCACAGCAAAGGTACCAGCGGGGAAAAGTGATGCTGGTCCTCACTGCCTCCTGGAACCCCTTCAAATGCCCCAGACAATTTGGCCCTCTCTGCTTTCCTGCAGACTCTAGCCTGAAAAGCACCTTTTTTCATTTTCGGCACCCCCCGGAGAAAAAAAGACAAACGTCCAGCTTTTGCTGCCACAGCAAAGGTGCCAGCGGGGAAAAGTGATGCTGGTCCTCACTGCCTCCTGGAACCCCTTCAAATGCCCCAGACAATTTGGCCCTCTCTGCTTTCCTGCAGACTCTAGCCTGAAAAGCACCTTTTTTCATTTTCGGCACCCCCCGGAGAAAAAAAGACAAACGTCCAGCTTTTGCTGCCACAGCAAAGGTGCCAGCGGGGAAAAGTGATGCTGGTCCTCACTGCCTCCTGGAACCCCTTCAAATGCCCCAGACAATTTGGCCCTCTCTGCTTTCCTGCGCACTCTAGCCTCAAAAGCACCTTTTTTCACTTTCGGCGCTGTTTGGAGCAAACAAGACAAATGTCCAGCTTTTGCTGCCACAGCAAAGGTACCAGCGGGGAAAAGTGATGCTGGTCCTCACTGCCTCCTGGAACCCCTTCAAATGCCCCAGACAATTTGGCCCTCTCTGCTTTCCTGCAGACTCTAGCCTGAAAAGCACCTTTTTTCATTTTCGGCACCCCCCGGAGAAAAAAAGACAAACGTCCAGCTTTTGCTGCCACAGCAAAGGTGCCAGCGGGGAAAAGTGATGCTGGTCCTCACTGCCTCCTGGAACCCCTTCAAATGCCCCAGACAATTTGGCCCTCTCTGCTTTCCTGCAGACTCTAGCCTGAAAAGCACCTTTTTTCATTTTCGGCACCCCGCGGAGAAAAAAAGACAAACGTCCAGCTTTTGCTGCCACAGCAAAGGTGCCAGCGGGGAAAAGTGATGCTGGTCCTCACTGCCTCCTGGAACCCCTTCAAATGCCCCAGACAATTTGGCCCTCTCTGCTTTCCTGCGCACTCTATCCTCACAAGCACCGTTTTTCACGTTCGGCGCTCTCCGGAGGAAAAAAGACAAACGTCCAGCTTTTGCTGCCACAGCAAAGGTGCCAGCGGGGAAAAGTGATGCTGGTCCTCACTGCCTCCTGGAACCCCTTCAAATGCCCCAGACAATTTGGCCCTCTCTGCTTTCCTGCGCACTCTAGCCTCAAAAGCACGTTTTTTCATTTTCAGCGCCCCCCAGAGGAAAAAAGACAAACGTCCAGCTTTTGCTGCCACAGCAAAGGTGCCAGCGGGGAAAAGTGATGCTGGTCCTCACTGCCTCCTGGAACCCCTTCAAATGCCCCAGACAATTTGGCCCTCTCTGCTTTCCTGCGCACTCTAGCCTCAAAAGCAACTTTTTTCACTTTCGGCGGTGTTTGGAGCAAACAAGACAAACGTCCAGCTTTTGCTGCCACAGCAAAGGTACCAGCGGGGAAAAGTGATGCTGATCCTCACTACCTCCTGGAACCCCTTCAAATGCCCCAGACAATTTGGCCCTCTCTGCTTTCCTGCGCACTCTAGCCTCAAAAGCACCGTTTTTCACTTTTGGCGCACTCCGGAGGAAAAAAGACAAACATCCAGCTTTTGCTGCCACAGCAAAGGTACCAGCGGGGAAAAGTGATGCTGATCCTCGCATCCTCCTGGAACCCCTTCAAATGACCCAGACAATTTGGCCCTCTCTGCTTTCCTGCGCACTCTATCCTCACAAGCATCTTTTTTCACTTTTGGCGCCCTCCGGAGGAAAAAAGACAAACGTCCAGCTTTTGCTGCCACAGCAAAGGTGCCAGCGGGGAAAAGTGATGCTGGTCCTCGCATCCTCCTGGAACCCCTTCAAATGACCCAGACAATTTGGCCCTCTCTGCTTTCCTGCGCACTCTATCCTCACAAGCACCGTTTTTCACGTTCGGCGCCCTCCGGAGGAAAAAAGACAAACGTCCAGCTTTTGCTGCCACAGCAAAGGTGCCAGCGGGGAAAAGTGATGCTGGTCCTCACTGCCTCCTGGAACCCCTTCAAATGCCCCAGACAATTTGGCCCTCTCTGCTTTCCTGCGCACTCTAGCCTCAAAAGCACCTTTTTTCACTTTTGGCGCCCTCCGGAGGAAAAAAGACAAACGTCCAGCTTTTGCTGCCACAGCAAAGGTGCCAGCGGGGAAAAGTGATGCTGGTCCTCACTGCCTCCTGGAACCCCTTCAAATGCCCCAGACAATTTGGCCCTCTCTGCTTTCCTGCGCACTCTAGCCTCAAAAGCACCGTTTTTCACTTTCGGCGCCCTCCGGAGGAAAAAAGACAAACGTCCAGCTTTTGCTGCCACAGCAAAGGTGCCAGCGGGGAAAAGTGATGCTGGTCCTCACTGCCTCCTGGAACCCCTTCAAATGCCCCAGACAATTTGGCCCTCTCTGCTTTCCTGCGCACTCTATCCTCACAAGCACAGTTTTTCACTTTCGGCGCTTTTTGGAGCAAACAAGACAAACGTCCAGCTTTTGCTGCCACAGCAAAGGTGCCAGCGGGGAAAAGTGATGCTGGTCCTCACTGCCTCCTGGAACCCCTTCAAATGCCCCAGACAATTTGGCCCTCTCTGCTTTCCTGCGCAGTCTAGCCTCACAAGCACCTTTTTTCACTTTCGGCGCTGTTTGGAGCAAAAAAGACAAACGTCCATCTTTTGCTGCCACAGCAAAGGTACCAGCGGGGAAAAGTGATGCTGGTCCTCACTGCCTCCTGGAACCCCTTCAAATGCCCCAGACAATTTGGCCCTCTCTGCTTTCCTGCGCACTCTAGCCTCAAAAGCACCGTTTTTCACTTTTGGCACACTCCGGAGGAAAAAAGACAAACATCCAGCTTTTGCTGCCACAGCAAAGGTACCAGCGGGGAAAAGTGATGCTGGTCCTCGCTGCCTCCTGGAACCCCTTCAAATGCCCCAGACAATTTGGCCCTCTCTGCTTTCCTGCGCACTCTAGCCTCACAAGCACCGTTTTTCACGTTCGGCGCCCTCCGGAGGAAAAAAGACAAACGTCCAGCTTTTGCTGCCACAGCAAAGGTGCCAGCGGGGAAAAGTGATGCTGGTCCTCACTGCCTCCTGGAACCCCTTCAAATGCCCCAGACAATTTGGCCCTCTCTGCTTTCCTGCGCACTCTAGCCTCAAAAGCACCTTTTTTTTTTCTTTTGGCGCCCTCCGGAGGAAAAAAGACAAACGTCCAGCTTTTGCTGCCACAGCAAAGGTACCAGCGGGGAAAAGTGATGCTGGTCCTCACTGCCTCCTGGAACCCCTTCAAATGCCCCAGACAATTTGGCCCTCTCTGCTTTCCTGCGCACTCTATCCTCAAAAGCACCGTTTTTCACGTTAGTCGCCCTCCGGAGGAAAAAAGACAAACGTCCAGCTTTTGCTGCCACAGCAAAGGTGCCAGCGGGGAAAAGTGATGCTGGTCCTCACTGCCTCCTGGAACCCCTTCAAATGCCCCAGACAATTTGGCCCTCTCTGCTTTCCTGCGCACTCTATCCTCACAAGCACAGTTTTTCACTTTCGGCGCTTTTTGGAGCAAACAAGACAAACGTCCAGCTTTTGCTGCCACAGCAAAGGTGCCAGCGGGGAAAAGTGATGCTGGTCCTCACTGCCTCCTGGAACCCCTTCAAATGCCCCAGACAATTTGGCCCTCTCTGCTTTCCTGCGCACTCTAGCCTCAAAAGCACCTTTTTTCACTTTTGGCGCCCTCCGGAGGAAAAAAGACAAACGTCCAGCTTTTGCTGCCACAGCAAAGGTGCCAGCGGGGAAAAGTGATGCTGGTCCTCGCTGCCTCCTGGAACCCCTTCAAATGCCCCAGACAATTTGGCCCTCTCTGCTTTCCTGCGCACTCTATCCTCACAAGCACCGTTTTTCACGTTCGGCGCTCTCCGGAGGAAAAAAGACAAACGTCCAGCTTTTGCTGCCACAGCAAAGGTGCCAGCGGGGAAAAGTGATGCTGGTCCTCACTGCCTCCTGGAACCCCTTCAAATGCCCCAGACAATTTGGCCCTCTCTGCTTTCCTGCGCACTCTAGCCTCAAAAGCACGTTTTTTCATTTTCAGCGCCCCCCAGAGGAAAAAAGACAAACGTCCAGCTTTTGCTGCCACAGCAAAGGTGCCAGCGGGGAAAAGTGATGCTGGTCCTCACTGCCTCCTGGAACCCCTTCAAATGCCCCAGACAATTTGGCCCTCTCTGCTTTCCTGCGCACTCTAGCCTCAAAAGCACCTTTTTTCACTTTCGGCGGTGTTTGGAGCAAACAAGACAAATGTCCAGCTTTTGCTGCCACAGCAAAGGTACCAGCGGGGAAAAGTGATGCTGATCCTCACTACCTCCTGGAACCCCTTCAAATGCCCCAGACAATTTGGCCCTCTCTGCTTTCCTGCGCACTCTAGCCTCAAAAGCACCGTTTTTCACTTTTGGCGCACTCCGGAGGAAAAAAGACAAACATCCAGCTTTTGCTGCCACAGCAAAGGTACCAGCGGGGAAAAGTGATGCTGATCCTCGCATCCTCCTGGAACCCCTTCAAATGACCCAGACAATTTGGCCCTCTCTGCTTTCCTGCGCACTCTATCCTCACAAGCACCGTTTTTCACGTTCGGCGCCCTCCGGAGGAAAAAAGACAAACGTCCAGCTTTTGCTGCCACAGCAAAGGTGCCAGCGGGGAAAAGTGATGCTGGTCCTCACTGCCTCCTGGAACCCCTTCAAATGCCCCAGACAATTTGGCCCTCTCTGCTTTCCTGCGCACTTTATCCTCACAAGCACAGTTTTTCACTTTCGGCGCTTTTTGGAGCAAACAAGACAAACGTCCAGCTTTTGCTGCCACAGCAAAGGTGCCAGCGGGGAAAAGTGATGCTGGTCCTCACTGCCTCCTGGAACCCCTTCAAATGCCCCAGACAATTTGGCCCTCTCTGCTTTCCTGCGCACTCTAGCCTCAAAAGCACCTTTTTTCATTTTCAGCGCCCCCGAGAGGAAAAAAGACAAACGTCCATCTTTTGCTGCCACAGCAAAGGTGCCAGCGGGGAAAAGTGATGCTGGTTCTCACTGCCTCCTGGAACCCCTTCAAATGCCCCAGACAATTTGGCCCTCTCTGCTTTCCTGCAGACTCTAGCCTGAAAAGCACCTTTTTTCATTTTCGGCACCCCCCGGAGAAAAAAAGAAAAACGTCCAGCTTTTGCTGCCACAGCAAAGGTGCCAGCGGGGAAAAGTGATGCTGGTCCTCACTGCCTCCTGGAACCCCTTCAAATGCCCCAGACAATTTGGCCCTCTCTGCTTTCCTGCAGACTCTAGCCTGAAAAGCACCTTTTTTCATTTTCGGCACCCCCCGGAGAAAAAAAGACAAACGTCCAGCTTTTGCTGCCACAGCAAAGGTGCCAGCGGGGAAAAGTGATGCTGGTCCTCACTGCCTCCTGGAACCCCTTCAAATGCCCCAGACAATTTGGCCCTCTCTGCTTTCCTGCGCACTCTAGCCTCAAAAGCACCTTTTTTCACTTTCGGCGCTGTTTGGAGCAAACAAGACAAACGTCCAGCTTTTGCTGCCACAGCAAAGGTACCAGCGGGGAAAAGTGATGCTGGTCCTCACTGCCTCCTGGAACCCCTTCAAATGCCCCAGACAATTTGGCCCTCTCTGCTTTCCTGCAGACTCTAGCCTGAAAAGCACCTTTTTTCATTTTCGGCACCCCCCGGAGAAAAAAAGACAAACGTCCAGCTTTTGCTGCCACAGCAAAGGTGCCAGCGGGGAAAAGTGATGCTGGTCCTCACTGCCTCCTGGAACCCCTTCAAATGCCCCAGACAATTTGGCCCTCTCTGCTTTCCTGCGCACTCTAGCCTCAAAAGCACCGTTTTTCACTTTTGGCGCACTCCGGAGGAAAAAAGACAAACATCCAGCTTTTGCTGCCACAGCAAAGGTACCAGCGGGGAAAAGTGATGCTGGTCCTCGCTGCCTCCTGGAACCCCTTCAAATGACCCAGACAATTTGGCCCTCTCTGCTTTCCTGCGCACTCTATCCTCACAAGCACCGTTTTTCACGTTCGGCGCTCTCCGGAGGAAAAAAGACAAACGTCCAGCTTTTGCTGCCACAGCAAAGGTGCCAGCGGGGAAAAGTGATGCTGGTCCTCACTGCCTCCTGGAACCCCTTCAAATGCCCCAGACAATTTGGCCCTCTCTGCTTTCCTGCGCACTCTAGCCTCAAAAGCACGTTTTTTCATTTTCAGCGCCCCCCAGAGGAAAAAAGACAAACGTCCAGCTTTTGCTGCCACAGCAAAGGTGCCAGCGGGGAAAAGTGATGCTGGTCCTCACTGCCTCCTGGAACCCCTTCAAATGCCCCAGACAATTTGGCCCTCTCTGCTTTCCTGCGCACTCTAGCCTCAAAAGCACCTTTTTTCACTTTCGGCGGTGTTTGGAGCAAACAAGACAAATGTCCAGCTTTTGCTGCCACAGCAAAGGTACCAGCGGGGAAAAGTGATGCTGATCCTCACTACCTCCTGGAACCCCTTCAAATGCCCCAGACAATTTGGCCCTCTCTGCTTTCCTGCGCACTCTAGCCTCAAAAGCACCGTTTTTCACTTTTGGCGCACTCCGGAGGAAAAAAGACAAACATCCAGCTTTTGCTGCCACAGCAAAGGTACCAGCGGGGAAAAGTGATGCTGATCCTCGCATCCTCCTGGAACCCCTTCAAATGACCCAGACAATTTGGCCCTCTCTGCTTTCCTGCGCACTCTATCCTCACAAGCACCGTTTTTCACGTTCGGCGCCCTCCGGAGGAAAAAAGACAAACGTCCAGCTTTTGCTGCCACAGCAAAGGTGCCAGCGGGGAAAAGTGATGCTGGTCCTCACTGCCTCCTGGAACCCCTTCAAATGCCCCAGACAATTTGGCCCTCTCTGCTTTCCTGCGCACTCTAGCCTCAAAAGCACCTTTTTTCACTTTTGGCGCCCTCCGGAGGAAAAAAGACAAACGTCCAGCTTTTGCTGCCACAGCAAAGGTACCAGCGGGGAAAAGTGATGCTGGTCCTCACTGCCTCCTGGAACCCCTTCAAATGCCCCAGACAATTTGGCCCTCTCTGCTTTCCTGCGCACTCTATCCTCACAAGCACCGTTTTTCACGTTCGGCGCTCTCCGGAGGAAAAAAGACAAACGTCCAGCTTTTGCTGCCACAGCAAAGGTGCCAGCGGGGAAAAGTGATGCTGGTCCTCACTGCCTCCTGGAACCCCTTCAAATGCCCCAGACAATTTGGCCCTCTCTGCTTTCCTGCGCACTCTAGCCTCAAAAGCACGTTTTTTCATTTTCAACGCCCCCCAGAGGAAAAAAGACAAACGTCCAGCTTTTGCTGCCACAGCAAAGGTGCCAGCGGGGAAAAGTGATGCTGGTCCTCACTGCCTCCTGGAACCCCTTCAAATGCCCCAGACAATTTGGCCCTCTCTGCTTTCCTGCGCACTCTAGCCTCAAAAGCACCTTTTTTCACTTTCGGCGGTGTTTAGAGCAAACAAGACAAATGTCCAGCTTTTGCTGCCACAGCAAAGGTACCAGCGGGGAAAAGTGATGCTGATCCTCACTACCTCCTGGAACCCCTTCAAATGCCCCAGACAATTTGGCCCTCTCTGCTTTCCTGCGCACT
The DNA here is from genome assembly GCF_965231255.1 of Vanellus vanellus. Classification (NCBI taxonomy): domain Eukaryota; kingdom Metazoa; phylum Chordata; class Aves; order Charadriiformes; family Charadriidae; genus Vanellus; species Vanellus vanellus. Next base: position 14,878 of record NW_028126987.1, on the reverse strand, counting down.
CTAGCCTCAAAAGCACCGTTTTTCACTTTTGGCGCACTCCGGAGGAAAAAAGACAAACATCCAGCTTTTGCTGCCACAGCAAAGGTACCAGCGGGGAAAAGTGATGCTGATCCTCGCATCCTCCTGGAACCCCTTCAAATGACCCAGACAATTTGGCCCTCTCTGCTTTCCTGCGCACTCTATCCTCACAAGCACCGTTTTTCACGTTCGGCGCCCTCCGGAGGAAAAAAGACAAACGTCCAGCTTTTGCTGCCACAGCAAAGGTGCCAGCGGGGAAAAGTGATGCTGGTCCTCACTGCCTCCTGGAACCCCTTCAAATGCCCCAGACAATTTGGCCCTCTCTGCTTTCCTGCGCACTCTAGCCTCAAAAGCACCTTTTTTCACTTTTGGCGCCCTCCGGAGGAAAAAAGACAAACGTCCAGCTTTTGCTGCCACAGCAAAGGTACCAGCGGGGAAAAGTGATGCTGGTCCTCACTGCCTCCTGGAACCCCTTCAAATGCCCCAGACAATTTGGCCCTCTCTGCTTTCCTGCGCACTTTATCCTCACAAGCACAGTTTTTCACTTTCGGCGCTTTTTGGAGCAAACAAGACAAACGTCCAGCTTTTGCTGCCACAGCAAAGGTGCCAGCGGGGAAAAGTGATGCTGGTCCTCACTGCCTCCTGGAACCCCTTCAAATGCCCCAGACAATTTGGCCCTCTCTGCTTTCCTGCGCACTCTAGCCTCAAAAGCACGTTTTTTCATTTTCAGCGCCCCCGAGAGGAAAAAAGACAAACGTCCATCTTTTGCTGCCACAGCAAAGGTGCCAGCGGGGAAAAGTGATGCTGGTTCTCACTGCCTCCTGGAACCCCTTCAAATGCCCCAGACAATTTGGCCCTCTCTGCTTTCCTGCAGACTCTAGCCTCAAAAGCACGTTTTTTCATTTTCGGCACCCCCCGGAGAAAAAAAGAAAAACGTCCAGCTTTTGCTGCCACAGCAAAGGTGCCAGCGGGGAAAAGTGATGCTGGTCCTCACTGCCTCCTGGAACCCCTTCAAATGCCCCAGACAATTTGGCCCTCTCTGCTTTCCTGCAGACTCTAGCCTGAAAAGCACCTTTTTTCATTTTCGGCGCTGTTTGGAGCAAACAAGACAAACGTCCAGCTTTTGCTGCCACAGCAAAGGTACCAGCGGGGAAAAGTGATGCTGGTCCTCACTGCCTCCTGGAACCCCTTCAAATGCCCCAGACAATTTGGCCCTCTCTGCTTTCCTGCAGACTCTAGCCTGAAAAGCACCTTTTTTCATTTTCGGCACCCCCCGGAGAAAAAAAGACAAACGTCCAGCTTTTGCTGCCACAGCAAAGGTGCCAGCGGGGAAAAGTGATGCTGGTCCTCACTGCCTCCTGGAACCCCTTCAAATGCCCCAGACAATTTGGCCCTCTCTGCTTTCCTGCAGACTCTAGCCTGAAAAGCACCTTTTTTCATTTTCGGCACCCCCCGGAGAAAAAAAGACAAACGTCCAGCTTTTGCTGCCACAGCAAAGGTGCCAGCGGGGAAAAGTGATGCTGGTCCTCACTGCCTCCTGGAACCCCTTCAAATGCCCCAGACAATTTGGCCCTCTCTGCTTTCCTGCGCACTCTAGCCTCAAAAGCACCTTTTTTCACTTTCGGCGCTGTTTGGAGCAAACAAGACAAATGTCCAGCTTTTGCTGCCACAGCAAAGGTACCAGCGGGGAAAAGTGATGCTGGTCCTCACTGCCTCCTGGAACCCCTTCAAATGCCCCAGACAATTTGGCCCTCTCTGCTTTCCTGCAGACTCTAGCCTGAAAAGCACCTTTTTTCATTTTCGGCACCCCCCGGAGAAAAAAAGACAAACGTCCAGCTTTTGCTGCCACAGCAAAGGTGCCAGCGGGGAAAAGTGATGCTGGTCCTCACTGCCTCCTGGAACCCCTTCAAATGCCCCAGACAATTTGGCCCTCTCTGCTTTCCTGCAGACTCTAGCCTGAAAAGCACCTTTTTTCATTTTCGGCACCCCGCGGAGAAAAAAAGACAAACGTCCAGCTTTTGCTGCCACAGCAAAGGTACCAGCGGGGAAAAGTGATGCTGGTCCTCACTGCCTCCTGGAACCCCTTCAAATGCCCCAGACAATTTGGCCCTCTCTGCTTTCCTGCGCACTCTATCCTCACAAGCACCGTTTTTCACGTTCGGCGCTCTCCGGAGGAAAAAAGACAAACGTCCAGCTTTTGCTGCCACAGCAAAGGTGCCAGCGGGGAAAAGTGATGCTGGTCCTCACTGCCTCCTGGAACCCCTTCAAATGCCCCAGACAATTTGGCCCTCTCTGCTTTCCTGCGCACTCTAGCCTCAAAAGCACGTTTTTTCATTTTCAGCGCCCCCCAGAGGAAAAAAGACAAACGTCCAGCTTTTGCTGCCACAGCAAAGGTGCCAGCGGGGAAAAGTGATGCTGGTCCTCACTGCCTCCTGGAACCCCTTCAAATGCCCCAGACAATTTGGCCCTCTCTGCTTTCCTGCGCACTCTAGCCTCAAAAGCACCTTTTTTCACTTTCGGCGGTGTTTGGAGCAAACAAGACAAACGTCCAGCTTTTGCTGCCACAGCAAAGGTACCAGCGGGGAAAAGTGATGCTGATCCTCACTACCTCCTGGAACCCCTTCAAATGCCCCAGACAATTTGGCCCTCTCTGCTTTCCTGCGCACTCTAGCCTCAAAAGCACCGTTTTTCACTTTTGGCGCACTCCGGAGGAAAAAAGACAAACATCCAGGTTTTTCTGCCACAGCAAAGGTACCAGCGGGGAAAAGTGATGCTGATCCTCGCATCCTCCTGGAACCCCTTCAAATGACCCAGACAATTTGGCCCTCTCTGCTTTCCTGCGCACTCTATCCTCACAAGCACCGTTTTTCACGTTCGGCGCCCTCCGGAGGAAAAAAGACAAACGTCCAGCTTTTGCTGCCACAGCAAAGGTGCCAGCGGGGAAAAGTGATGCTGGTCCTCACTGCCTCCTGGAACCCCTTCAAATGCCCCAGACAATTTGGCCCTCTCTGCTTTCCTGCGCACTCTAGCCTCAAAAGCACCTTTTTTCACTTTTGGCGCCCTCCGGAGGAAAAAAGACAAACGTCCAGCTTTTGCTGCCACAGCAAAGGTGCCAGCGGGGAAAAGTGATGCTGGTCCTCACTGCCTCCTGGAACCCCTTCAAATGCCCCAGACAATTTGGCCCTCTCTGCTTTCCTGCGCACTCTAGCCTCAAAAGCACCGTTTTTCACTTTCGGCGCCCTCCGGAGGAAAAAAGACAAACGTCCAGCTTTTGCTGCCACAGCAAAGGTGCCAGCGGGGAAAAGTGATGCTGGTCCTCACTGCCTCCTGGAACCCCTTCAAATGCCCCAGACAATTTGGCCCTCTCTGCTTTCCTGCGCACTCTATCCTCACAAGCACAGTTTTTCACTTTCGGCGCTTTTTGGAGCAAACAAGACAAACGTCCAGCTTTTGCTGCCACAGCAAAGGTGCCAGCGGGGAAAAGTGATGCTGGTCCTCACTGCCTCCTGGAACCCCTTCAAATGCCCCAGACAATTTGGCCCTCTCTGCTTTCCTGCGCACTCTAGCCTCAAAAGCACCGTTTTTCACGTTCGTCGCCATCCGGAGGAAAAAAACAAAAGTCCAGCTTTTGCTGCCACAGCAAAGGTGCCAGCGGGGAAAAGTGATGCTGGTCCTCACTGCCTCCTGGAACCCCTTCAAATGCCCCAGACAATTTGGCCCTCTCTGCTTTCCTGCGCAGTCTAGCCTCACAAGCACCTTTTTTCACTTTCGGCGCTGTTTGGAGCAAAAAAGACAAACGTCCATCTTTTGCTGCCACAGCAAAGGTACCAGCGGGGAAAAGTGATGCTGGTCCTCACTGCCTCCTGGAACCCCTTCAAATGCCCCAGACAATTTGGCCCTCTCTGCTTTCCTGCGCACTCTAGCCTCAAAAGCACCGTTTTTCACTTTTGGCACACTCCGGAGGAAAAAAGACAAACATCCAGCTTTTGCTGCCACAGCAAAGGTACCAGCGGGGAAAAGTGATGCTGGTCCTCGCTGCCTCCTGGAACCCCTTCAAATGCCCCAGACAATTTGGCCCTCTCTGCTTTCCTGCGCACTCTAGCCTCACAAGCACCGTTTTTCACGTTCGGCGCCCTCCGGAGGAAAAAAGACAAACGTCCAGCTTTTGCTGCCACAGCAAAGGTGCCAGCGGGGAAAAGTGATGCTGGTCCTCACTGCCTCCTGGAACCCCTTCAAATGCCCCAGACAATTTGGCCCTCTCTGCTTTCCTGCGCACTCTAGCCTCAAAAGCACCTTTTTTTTTCTTTTGGCGCCCTCCGGAGGAAAAAAGACAAACGTCCAGCTTTTGCTGCCACAGCAAAGGTACCAGCGGGGAAAAGTGATGCTGGTCCTCACTGCCTCCTGGAACCCCTTCAAATGCCCCAGACAATTTGGCCCTCTCTGCTTTCCTGCGCACTCTATCCTCAAAAGCACCGTTTTTCACGTTAGTCGCCCTCCGGAGGAAAAAAGACAAACGTCCAGCTTTTGCTGCCACAGCAAAGGTGCCAGCGGGGAAAAGTGATGCTGGTCCTCACTGCCTCCTGGAACCCCTTCAAATGCCCCAGACAATTTGGCCCTCTCTGCTTTCCTGCGCACTCTATCCTCACAAGCACAGTTTTTCACTTTCGGCGCTTTTTGGAGCAAACAAGACAAACGTCCAGCTTTTGCTGCCACAGCAAAGGTGCCAGCGGGGAAAAGTGATGCTGGTCCTCACTGCCTCCTGGAACCCCTTCAAATGCCCCAGACAATTTGGCCCTCTCTGCTTTCCTGCGCACTCTAGCCTCAAAAGCACCTTTTTTCACTTTTGGCGCCCTCCGGAGGAAAAAAGACAAACGTCCAGCTTTTGCTGCCACAGCAAAGGTGCCAGCGGGGAAAAGTGATGCTGGTCCTCACTGCCTCCTGGAACCCCTTCAAATGCCCCAGACAATTTGGCCCTCTCTGCTTTCCTGCGCAGTCTAGCCTCACAAGCACCTTTTTTTTTCTTTTGGCGCCCTCCGGAGGAAAAAAGACAAACGTCCAGCTTTTGCTGCCACAGCAAAGGTACCAGCGGGGAAAAGTGATGCTGGTCCTCACTGCCTCCTGGAACCCCTTCAAATGCCCCAGACAATTTGGCCCTCTCTGCTTTCCTGCGCACTCTAGCATCAAAAGCACCGTTTTTCACGTTCGTCGCCCTCCGGAGGAAAAAAGACAAACGTCCAGCTTTTGCTGCCACAGCAAAGGTGCCAGCGGGGAAAAGTGATGCTGGTCCTCACTGCCTCCTGGAACCCCTTCAAATGCCCCAGACAATTTGGCCCTCTCTGCTTTCCTGCGCACTCTATCCTCACAAGCACAGTTTTTCACTTTCGGCGCTTTTTGGAGCAAACAAGACAAACGTCCAGCTTTTGCTGCCACAGCAAAGGTACCAGCGGGGAAAAGTGATGCTGGTCCTCACTGTCTCCTGGAACCCCTTCAAATGCCCCAGACAATTTGGCCCTCTCTGCTTTCCTGCGCACTCTAGCCTCAAAAGCACCTTTTTTCACTTTTGGCGCCCTCCGGAGGAAAAAAGACAAACGTCCAGCTTTTGCTGCCACAGCAAAGGTGCCAGCGGGGAAAAGTGATGCTGGTCCTCACTGCCTCCTGGAACCCCTTCAAATGCCCCAGACAATTTGGCCCTCTCTGCTTTCCTGCGCAGTCTAGCCTCACAAGCACCTTTTTTCACTTTCGGCGCTGTTTGGAGCAAAAAAGACAAACGTCCATCTTTTGCTGCCACAGCAAAGGTACCAGCGGGGAAAAGTGATGGTGGTCCTCACTGCCTCCTGAAACCCCTTCAAATGCCCCAGACAATTTGGCCCTCTCTGCTTTCCTGCGCACTCTAGCCTCAAAAGCACCGTTTTTCACTTTTGGCGCACTCCGGCGGAAAAAAGACAAACATCCAGCTTTTGCTGCCACAGCAAAGGTACCAGCGGGGAAAAGTGATGCTGGTCCTCGCTGCCTCCTGGAACCCCTTCAAATGCCCCAGACAATTTGGCCCTCTCTGCTTTCCTGCGCACTCTATCCTCACAAGCACCGTTTTTCACGTTCGGCGCCCTCCGGAGGAAAAAAGACAAACGTCCAGCTTTTGCTGCCACAGCAAAGGTGCCAGCGGGGAAAAGTGATGCTGGTCCTCACTGCCTCCTGGAACCCCTTCAAATGCCCCAGACAATTTGGCCCTCTCTGCTTTCCTGCGCACTCTAGCCTCAAAAGCACGTTTTTTCATTTTCAGCGCCCCCCAGAGGAAAAAAGACAAACGTCCAGCTTTTGCTGCCACAGCAAAGGTGCCAGCGGGGAAAAGTGATGCTGGTCCTCACTGCCTCCTGGAACCCCTTCAAATGCCCCAGACAATTTGGCCCTCTCTGCTTTCCTGCGCACTCTAGCCTCAAAAGCACCTTTTTTCACTTTCGGCGGTGTTTGGAGCAAACAAGACAAATGTCCAGCTTTTGCTGCCACAGCAAAGGTACCAGCGGGGAAAAGTGATGCTGGTCCTCACTGCCTCCTGGAACCCCTTCAAATGCCCCAGACAATTTGGCCCTCTCTGCTTTCCTGCGCACTCTAGCCTCAAAAGCACCGTTTTTCACTTTTGGCGCACTCCGGAGGAAAAAAGACAAACATCCAGCTTTTGCTGCCACAGCAAAGGTACCAGCGGGGAAAAGTGATGCTGGTCCTCGCTGCCTCCTGGAACCCCTTCAAATGCCCCAGACAATTTGGCCCTCTCTGCTTTCCTGCGCACTCTATCCTCACAAGCACCGTTTTTCACGTTCGGCGCCCTCCGGAGGAAAAAAGACAAACGTCCAGCTTTTGCTGCCACAGCAAAGGTGCCAGCGGGGAAAAGTGATGCTGGTCCTCACTGCCTCCTGGAACCCCTTCAAATGCCCCAGACAATTTGGCCCTCTCTGCTTTCCTGCGCACTCTAGCCTCAAAAGCACCTTTTTTCACTTTTGGCGCCCTCCGGAGGAAAAAAGACAAACGTCCAGCTTTTGCTGCCACAGCAAAGGTGCCAGCGGGGAAAAGTGATGCTGGTCCTCACTGCCTCCTGGAACCCCTTCAAATGCCCCAGACAATTTGGCCCTCTCTGCTTTCCTGCGCACTCTAGCCTCAAAAGCACCGTTTTTCACGTTCGTCGCCCTCCGGAGGAAAAAAGACAAACGTCCAGGTTTTGCTGCCACAGCAAAGGTGCCAGCGGGGAAAAGTGATGCTGGTCCTCACTGCCTCCTGGAACCCCTTCAAATGCCCCAGACAATTTGGCCCTCTCTGCTTTCCTGCGCACTCTAGCCTCAAAAGCACCGTTTTTCACGTTCGTCGCCCTCCGGAGGAAAAAAGACAAACGTCAAGGTTTTGCTGCCACAGCAAAGGTGCCAGCGGGGAAAAGTGATGCTGGTCCTCACTGCCTCCTGGAACCCCTTCAAATGCCCCAGACAATTTGGCCCTCTCTGCTTTCCTGCGCACTCTATCCTCACAAGCACAGTTTTTCACTTTCGGCGCTTTTTGGAGCAAACAAGACAAACGTCCAGCTTTTGCTGCCACAGCAAAGGTGCCAGCGGGGAAAAGTGATGCTGGTCCTCACTGCCTCCTGGAACCCCTTCAAATGCCCCAGACAATTTGGCCCTCTCTGCTTTCCTGCGCACTCTAGCCTCAAAAGCACCTTTTTTCACTTTTGGCGCCCTCCGGAGGAAAAAAGACAAACGTCCAGCTTTTGCTGCCACAGCAAAGGTGCCAGCGGGGAAAAGTGATGCTGGTCCTCACTGCCTCCTGGAACCCCTTCAAATGCCCCAGACAATTTGGCCCTCTCTGCTTTCCTGCGCACTCTAGCCTCAAAAGCACCGTTTTTCACGTTCGTCGCCCTCCGGAGGAAAAAAACAAAAGTCCAGCTTTTGCTGCCACAGCAAAGGTGCCAGCGGGGAAAAGTGATGCTGGTCCTCACTGCCTCCTGGAACCCCTTCAAATGCCCCAGACAATTTGGCCCTCTCTGCTTTCCTGCGCACTCTATCCTCACAAGCACAGTTTTTCACTTTCGGCGCTTTTTGGAGCAAACAAGACAAACGTCCAGCTTTTGCTGCCACAGCAAAGGTGCCAGCGGGGAAAAGTGATGCTGGTCCTCACTGCCTCCTGGAACCCCTTCAAATGCCCCAGACAATTTGGCCCTCTCTGCTTTCCTGCAGACTCTAGCCTCAAAAGCACAGTTTTTCACTTTCGGCGCTGTTTGGAGCAAACATAACAAACGTCCAGGTTTTGCTGCCACAGCAAAGGTGCCAGCGGGGAAAAGTGATGCTGGTCCTCACTGCCTCCTGGAACCCCTTCAAATGCCCCAGACAATTTGGCCCTCTCTGCTTTCCTGCGCACTCTAGCCTCAAAAGCACGTTTTTTCACTTTCGGCGCCCCCCAGACGAAAAAAGACAAACGTCCAGCTTTTGCTGCCACAGCAAAGGTGCCAGCGGGGAAAAGTGATGCTGGTCCTCACTGCCTCCTGGAACCCCTTCAAATGCCCCAGACAATTTGGCCCTCTCTGCTTTCCTGCGCATTCTATCCTCACAAGCACCGTTTTTCACTTTCGGCGCTGTTTGGAGCAAATAAGATAAACGTCCAGGTTTTGCTGCCACAGCAAAGGTGCCAGCGGGGAAAAGTGATGCTGGTCCTCACTGCCTCCTGGAACCCCTTCAAATGCCCCAGACAATTTGGCCCTCTCTGCTTTCCTGCGCACTCTATCCTCACAAGCACCGTTTTTCACGTTCGGCACCCCCCGGAGGAAAAAAGACAAACGTCCAGCTTTTGCTGCCACAGCAAAGGTGCCAGCGGGGAAAAGTGATGCTGGTCCTCACTGCCTCCTGGAACCCCTTCAAATGCCCCAGACAATTTGGCACTCTCTGCTTTGCTGCGGACTCTAGCCTCAAAAGCACTGTTTTTCACTTTCGGCGCTGTTTGGAGCAAAAAAGACAAACGTCCAGCTTTTGCTGCCACAGCAAAGGTGCCAGCAAGGAAAAGTGATGCTGGTCCTCACTGCCTCCTGGAACCCCTTCAAATGCCCCAGACAATTTGGCCCTCTCTGCTTTCCTGCGCACTCTATCCTCACAAGCACAGTTTTTCACTTTCGGTGCTGTTTGGAGCAAAAAAGACAAACGTCCATCTTTTGCTGCCACAGCAAAGGTACCAGCGGGGAAAAGTGATGCTGGTCCTCACTGCCTCCTGGAACCCCTTCAAATGCCCCAGACAATTTGGCCCTCTCTGCTTTCCTGCGCACTCTAGCCTAAAAAGCACGTTTTTTCATTTTCACCGCCCCCCAGAGGAAAAAAGACAAACGTCCAGCTTTTGCTGCCACAGCAAAGGTGCCAGCGGGGAAAAGTGATGCTGGTCCTCACTGCCTCCTGGAACCCCTTCAAATGCCCCAGACAATTTGGCCCTCTCTGCTTTCCTGCGCACTTTAGCCTCAAAAGCACCTTTTTTCACTTTCGGCGCTGTTTGGAGCAAACAAGACAAATGTCCAGCTTTTGCTGCCACAGCAAAGGTACCAGCGGGAAAAAGTGATGCTGATCCTCACTGCCTCCTGGAACCCCTTCAAATGCCCCAGACAATTTGGCCCTCTCTGCTTTCCTGCGCACTCTAGCCTCAAAAGCACCTTTTTTCACTTTTGGCGCCCTCCGGAGGAAAAAAGACAAACGTCCAGCTTTTGCTGCCACAGCAAAGGTGCCAGCGGGGAAAAGTGATGCTGGTCCTCACTGCCTCCTGGAACCCCTTCAAATGCCCCAGACAATTTGGCCCTCTCTGCTTTCCTGCGCACTCTAGCCTCAAAAGCACCGTTTTTCACTTTCGGCGCCCTCCGTATGAAAAAAGACAAATGTCCAGGTTTTGCTGCCACAGCAAAGGTGCCAGCGGGGAAAAGTGATGCTGGTCCTCACTGCCTCCTGGAACCCCTTCAAATGCCCCAGACAATTTGGCCCTCTCTGCTTTCCTGCAGACTCTAGCCTGAAAAGCACCTTTTTTCACTTTCGGCGCTGTTTGGAGCAAACAAGACAAACGTCCAGCTTTTGCTGCCACAGCAAAGGTGCCAGCGGGGAAAAGTGATGCTGGTCCTCACTGCCTCCTGGAACCCCTTCAAATGCCCCAGACAATTTGGCCCTCTCTGCTTTCCTGCGCACTCTAGCCTCAAAAGCACGTTTTTTCACTTTCGGCGCCCCCCAGAGGAAAAAAGACAAACGTCCAGCTTTTGCTGCCACAGCAAAGGTGCCAGCGGGGAAAAGTGATGCTGGTCCTCACTGCCTCCTGGAACCCCTTCAAATGCCCCAGACAATTTGGCCCTCTCTGCTTTCCTGCAGACTCTAGCCTAAAATACACCTTTTTTCATTTTCGGCGCCCCCCAGATGAAAAAAGATAAACGTCCAGGTTTTGCTGCCACAGCAAAGGTGCCAGCGGGGAAAAGTGATGCTGGTCCTCACTGCCTCCTGGAACCCCTTCAAATGCCCCAGACAATTTGGCCCTCTCTGCTTTCCTGCGCACTCTATCCTCACAAGCACCGTTTTTCACGTTCGGCACCCCCCGGAGGAAAAAAGACAAACGTCCAGCTTTTGCTGCCACAGCAAAGGTGCCAGCGGGGAAAAGTGATGCTGGTCCTCACTGCCTCCTGGAACCCCTTCAAATGCCCCAGACAATTTGGCCCTCTCTGCTTTGCTGCGGACTCTAGCCTCAAAAGCACTGTTTTTCACTTTCGGCGCTGTTTGGAGCAAAAAAGACAAACGTCCAGCTTTTGCTGCCACAGCAAAGGTGCCAGCAAGGAAAAGTGATGCTGGTCCTCACTGCCTCCTGGAACCCCTTCAAATGCCCCAGACAATTTGGCCCTCTCTGCTTTCCTGCGCACTCTATCCTCACAAGCACAGTTTTTCACTTTCGGTGCTGTTTGGAGCAAAAAAGACAAACGTCCAGCTTTTGCTGCCACAGCAAAGGTACCAGCGGGGAAAAGTGATGCTGGTCCTCACTGCCTCCTGGAACCCCTTCAAATGCCCCAGACAATTTGGCCCTCTCTGCTTTCCTGCGCACTCTAGCCTAAAAAGCACGTTTTTTCATTTTCACCGCCCCCCAGAGGAAAAAAGACAAACGTCCAGCTTTTGCTGCCACAGCAAAGGTGCCAGCGGGAAAAGTGATGCTGGTCCTCACTGCCTCCTGGAACCCCTTCAAATGCCCCAGACAATTTGGCCCTCTCTGCTTTCCTGCGCACTCTAGCCTCAAAAGCACCTTTTTTCACTTTCGGCGCTGTTTGGAGCAAACAAGACAAATGTCCAGCTTTTGCTGCCACAGCAAAGGTACCAGCGGGAAAAAGTGATGCTGATCCTCACTGCCTCCTGGAACCCCTTCAAATGCCCCAGACAATTTGGCCCTCTCTGCTTTCCTGCGCACTCTAGCCTCAAAAGCACCGTTTTTCATTTTCGGCGCCCTCCGGAGGAAAAAAGACAAACGTCCAGGTTTTGCTGCCACAGCAAAGGTGCCAGCGGGGAAAAGTGATGCTGGTCCTCACTGCCTCCTGGAACCCCTTCAAATGCCCAGACAATTTGGCCCTCTCTGCTTTCCTGCGCACTCTATCCTCACAAGCACCGTTTTTCACGTTCAGCGCTGTTTGGAGCAAAAAAGACAAACGTCCAGCTTTTGCTGCCACAGCAAAGGTGCCAGCGGGGAAAAGTGATGCTGGTCCTCACTGCCTCCTGGAACCCCTTCAAATGCCCCAGACAATTTGGCCCTCTCTGCTTTCCTGCGCACTCTATCCTCACAAGCACAGTTTTTCACTTTCGGCGCTGTTTGGAGCAAACAAGACAAACGTCCAGCTTTTGCTGCCACAGCAAAGGTGCCAGCGGGGAAAAGTGATGCTGGTCCTCACTGCCTCCTGGAACCCCTTCAAATGCCCCAGACAATTCGGCCCTCTCTGCTTTCCTGCGCACTCTAGCCTCAAAAGCACGTTTTTTCATTTTCGGCGCCCCCCAGAGGAAAAAAGACAAACGTCCAGCTTTTGCTGCCACAGCAAAGGTGCCAGCGGGGAAAAGTGATGCTGGTCCTCACTGCCTCCTGGAACCCCTTCAAATGCCCCAGACAATTTGGCCCTCTCTGCTTTCCTGCGCACTCTAGCCTAAAAAGCACGTTTTTTCATTTTCACCGCCACCCAGAGGAAAAAAGACAAACGTCCAGCTTTTGCTGCCACAGCAAAGGTGCCAGCGGGGAAAAGTGATGCTGGTCCTCACTGCCTCCTGGAACCCCTTCAAATGCCCCAGACAATTTGGCCCTCTCTGCTTTCCTGCGCACTCTAGCCTCAAAAGCACCTCTTTTCACTTTCGGCGCTGTTTGGAGCAAACAAGACAAATGTCCAGCTTTTGCTGCCACAGCAAAGGTACCAGCGGGAAAAAGTGATGCTGATTCTTCACTGCCTCCTGGAACCCCTTCAAATGCCCCAGACAATTTGGCCCTCTCTGCTTTCCTGCGCACTCTAGCCTCAAAAGAACCGTTTTTCATTTTCGGCGCCCTCCGGAGGAAAAAAGTCAAACGTCCAGCTTTTGCTGCCACAGCAAAGGTGCCAGCGGGGAAAAGTGATGCTGGTCCTCACTGCCTCCTGGAACCCCTTCAAATGCCCCAGACAATTTGGCCCTCTCTGCTTTCCTGCGCACTCTAGCCTCACAAGCACCCGTTTTTCACGTTCAGCGCTGTTTGGAGCAAAAAAGACAAACGTCCAGCTTTTGCTGCCACAGCAAAGGTGCCAGCGGGGAAAAGTGATGCTGGTCCTCACTGCCTCCTGGAACCCCTTCAAATGCCCCAGACAATTTGGCCCTCTCTGCTTTCCTGCAGACTCTAGCCTGAAAAGCACCTTTTTTCACTTTCGGCGCTGTTTGGAGCAAACAAGACAAACGTCCAGCTTTTGCTGCCACAGCAAAGGTGCCAGCGGGGAAAAGTGATGCTGGTCCTCACTGCCTCCTGGAACCCCTTCAAATGCCCCAGACAATTCGGCCCTCTCTGCTTTCCTGCGCACTCTAGCCTCAAAAGCACGTTTTTTCATTTTCGGCGCCCCCCAGAGGAAAAAAGACAAACGTCCAGCTTTTGCTGCCACAGCAAAGGTGCCAGCGGGGAAAAGTGATGCTGGTCCTCACTGCCTCCTGGAACCCCTTCAAATGCCCCAGACAATTTGGCCCTCTCTGCTTTCCTGCAGACTCTAGCCTAAAAAAGCACCTTTTTTTCCACTTTCGGCGCTGTTTGGAGCAAAAAAGACAAACGTCCAGCTTTTGCTGCCACAGCAAAAGGTGCCAGCGGGGAAAAGTGATGCTGGTCCTCACTGCCTCCTGGAACCCCTTCAAATGCCCCAGACAATTTGTCCCTCTCTGCTTTCCTGCAGACTCTAGCCTCAAAAGCACCGTTTTTCATTTTCGGCACCCCCCGGAGGAAAAAAGACAAGCGTCCATCTTTTGCTGCCACAGCAAAGGTGCCAGCGGGAAAAGTGATGCTGGTCCTCACTGCCTCCTGGATCCCCTTAAAATGCCCCAGACAATTTGGCCCTCTCTGCTTTGCTTCGAACTCTAGCCTCAAAAGCCCTGTTTTTCACTTTCGGCGCTGTTTGGAGCAAAAAAGACAAACGTCCAGCTTTTGCTGCCACAGCAAAGGTGCCAGCGGGGAAAAGTGATGCTGGTCCTCACTGCCTCCTGGAACCCCTTCAAATGCCCCAGACAATTTGGCCCTCTCTGCTTTCCTGCAGACTCTAGCCTCAAAAGCACCGTTTTTCACTTTCGGCGCTGTTTGGAGCAAAAAAGACAAACGTCCAGGTTTTGCTGCCACAGCAAAGGTACCAGCGGGGAAAAGTGATGCTGGTCCTCACTGCCTCCTGGAACCCCTTCAAATGCCCCAGACAATTTGGCCCTCTCTGCTTTCCTGCGCACTCTAGCCTCAAAAGCACCTTTTTTCACTTTTGGCGCCCTCCGGAGGAAAAAAGACAAACGTCCAGCTTTTGCTGCCACAGCAAAGGTACCAGCGGGGAAAAGTGATGCTGGTCCTCACTGCCTCCTGGAACCCCTTCAAATGCCCCAGACAATTTGGCCCTCTCTGCTTTCCTGCGCACTCTAGCCTAAAAAGCACCGTTTTTCATTTTCGGCGCCCTCCGGAGGAAAAAAGACAAACGTCCAGCTTTTGCTGCCACAGCAAAGGTGCCAGCGGGGAAAAGTGATGCTGGTCCTCACTGCCTCCTGGAACCCCTTCAAATGCCCCAGACAATTTGGCCCTCTCTGCTTTCCTGCGCACTCTATCCTCACAAGCACAGTTTTTCACTTTCGGCGCTGTTTGGGAGCAAACAAGACAAACGTCCAGCTTTTGCTGCCACAGCAAAGGTGCCAGCGGGGAAAAGTGATGCTGGTCCTCACTGCCTCCTGGAACCCCTTCAAATGCCCCAGACAATTTGGCCCTCTCTGCTTTCCTGCGCACTCTAGCCTCAAAAGCACCTTTTTTCACTTTTGGCGCCCTCCGGAGGAAAAAGACAAACGTCCAGCTTTTGCTGCCACAGCAAAGGTGCCAGCGGGGAAAAGTGATGCTGGTCCTCACTGCCTCCTGGAACCCCTTCAAATGCCCCAGACAATTTGGCCCTCTCTGCTTTCCTGCGCACTCTAGCCTCAAAAGCACCTTTTTTCACTTTCGGCGCTGTTTGGAGCAAAAAAGACAAACGTCCATCTTTTGCTGCCACAGCAAAGGTACCAGCGGGGAAAAGTGATGCTGGTCCTCACTGCCTCCTGGAACCCCTTCAAATGCCCCAGACCAATTTGGCCCTCTCTGCTTTTCCTGCGCACTCTAGCCTCAAAAAGCA